>NW_007245656.1:48584-65196 GCF_000164805.1 Carlito syrichta | reverse complement strand
TTTTTTTTTTTTTTTTTGAGTTGGAGTCTCACTCTGTCGCCCAGGCTGGAGTGCAGTGTCTGCTCCCGGTCACTACAGCCTCGTCCTGCTGGGCTCCAGCGATCCTTCCAAGTAGCTGGAACTATAGGTGCGCGCTACCATGCCTGGCTAATTTTTTGATTTATTGTAGAGTTGAGGTCTCGCCAAGTTGCCCAGACAGTTCTCAAACCCACGGGTTTAGGCAGTCCCCTCACCTCACCCTCCAAGCATGGGATTACAGGCTGAGCCACCAAGCCTGGCCGCTAATAACTTGTAAATTTGCTTCTGGGCCAGCTCGGTGGCTCGGCCTATAATCCCAGCACTTTGGGAGGCTGAGGTGAGTGAATTGCCTGAGCCTGCAGGTTTGAGACCAGTCCAGACAACTTGGCCAAAACTTGCCTCTACAATAAATAAAAAATTAGCCAGGCATGGTTGCGTGTGCCTGTAGTTCCGGCTACTTGGAATGCTGAGGTTGAAAGGATTGTCCAGCAGGTTGACACTGGCGTGGCCATGACTGTGCCACTGCACTCCAGCCTGGGCAACGGAGTGAAACTCCAACTCAAAAAAAAAAAAAATGCTTCTGTCTGTTCCAGCAGATTGTCCCACAGGTTCTAAGGTACTCAGGAGTCAGAGAGGATGGAGGCTGGAGTCTCTGTGAGCTCTGTCAGTGGTGTAGACCATGTGAGATCATAGAGACTTATTTCATGATACCAGAATAGAGTAGGGTATTGCTGCATGGCAATGAAGATTAGCTGATTTTTTGTTTGTTTGTTTGAGTTGGGGTCTCATTCTATCGCCCAGGCTGGAGTGCTAGGCATGATCACAGCCACCTCAGTCTCAACCTGCTGGTCTCAGGTGATCATTCCACCTCAGCCTCCCAAGTAGCTGGGACTGCTGGCACAGGCCATCATGCCCAGCTAGCTAATTTCTTGACTTATTTTAGAGATGAGGACATGTCATATTGTCTAGGCTGGTCTCCAACTCCTGGGCTCAGGCAATCCTCCCACCTCAGCCTCCTAATTGCTAGGATTATGGACATAAACAAGACTAGATGATTCTGATAAAAGGATATCCTAGTCTGTGTTTTGTTTCCCTTGCTTGGAGATCTGATGATTTTTCTTCATTTATTGATACTGTGGGGTATGATCATGGCATTCATCCTCATGAGTAGGTCTCATGTTAGAAGCCTCAGAAAGAAGAAATTTTCAATAATGTTCCTTTAGTTGGCTAAGTCAACCCTGGTGTCTGGCTTTTCAGTGACCCATCATTGCCCTGTGAACTCTGCAGAGGGACCGTCAAGGAGAAGGGCAGTACCAATGTGGTTAGTTCTTGCTTCCCCCTCCCAGCCATGGAACTCTTCACAGGGGAAGCTTTTTTGTTCTTTGTTCTTGTGTAATAAATTGCTTGGCTTAAGGGGTATCTTGGAGGAGTTCTGAGCCCAGCCCTCAAGACTTATCAGCACTCGTCTGGTGGACAGCACCACAGCCCCTGCCCTGGCTCCCTCCGTCTCCCTCCCCCAGAGCCAGGCTCCCAGCCTGGACAAATTAAGATGTTTCCCTTCCATTAATTAGTTCAGAATTTATCAGGAACATATTGCAGGCACAAGCATCAGGTAGGTGATGGCTTTTTCAGAGCTAAAGAAACTGCGGCTGTTTAAGATTAAATTAGAGGAGGAAGTGCAATCAAAAACTTATACTACGCAATTATTCAAAGCTAGCTGGGAAACATGCTGCCATTCTTCATCACTCCCTTCCCCCTTCCAAGGCAGTTTTCACAGACATTCATGAAATCAAAGTTTTGTGTGGTTGTTGTTATGGGGAAGTGGGAACATTTAATAGGATGGAAGAAAGGAAAGAGACTGAGGCTTTTGTGTTATGGTAAGGTGGTTTTATGATACAAATGATGTTGGTATTTTATTGAGAATGTCCTCTGTGTGCAGGCACCATGTTCAGGCCATTTCCATGCAGTGAGCTTAATACTTCATCGCTAGAGAATCTTTTCCATAAGCACCTTCCCTGCATGGCCAGTACCGCTGTGGATGACCTCGACACACGTCTGAGATTTCTCAGAATTCTCCAGTTTGCAAAGTCTGCTTGGGTTTCTCTCCTCAACTGCGATAAAGTGTAACTTCCCAAGAATGACAGATATGTGCCACAGTGGTGAGTGGTGGACCGCAGCAAGAAGCAGATTCTAGGGTGCTGAATTCCTGTTTGTGGCAAAGCAAGATTATAGAGTCATGCTATGGAATTTCAGGGGCATTGCTAACTGCACAATCAAGATGGTTTTCTAACAATCAACTGCTGGATGTATTTTTAATGACCATAAGGATCATTTGCTGTTGCTGTAAGCTTTCAGGTGGAGACTTGAGCAGAAGGTCAGCCTACCCCTTGTCGCCTGAGCTTAGTTCCTCTGACATTCTCTGAAAACATGTGTTTCTAATATGTCAAAATTGGTTTAGCTTACGCTAAAAAGAAAATTGTAGCCTGATTTGTTTAAGGGAACAAAAATGTCTACATGCCAAAGTTTGAATGCACAGAGTATGGGTCACCTCTTAATACACTTTCGTGCTTTTTTATTACTCTGATATTTATTTCTCCATCAATATGCTAGGTAAAAAGTAAACTTACATTGGAAGTAGAAGACTACCCATAAAAAGTTGTATTTTTATGTAGTTATGTATAAATTGCAGTGTTATAAGCTACTTTAATATTAACAAGTAACCTCAGTCAAATACTCTAATGACTATGTTGGTGTTGTGGGATAAATAACTAAAAGAAACTTAGGGAACTTAGCAGGTTTCAAAATTTTGAAATCCATAATACTGGAATTACTTTAATGAATTTTTTCTCTTTAGACTTTTAAAATTCCATTGTCACTGTGGTGTGTATATGTGTGTGTTGTATTTTTGTTCCTGAGGTTGGCCTATAGCGTGAGCAAGAATACTGCCCTACCTACTCCATGAATACATTGCCTTTATATCTTGCCTTCCTAACGACATACAGTTACACATAATGCCTTGTGATAGAGTTAATTCTAAAGGAAATTGTTAATTAAGTGAGATTTTTTTTAAACTCACAACTTATTAGCTGGAGTTTGCTAGGAACTCCCACTGGTGGCTTAACTATTTTGCTCATGTGCTGTAGGCTGCCTTAAATCCCATAGATTTTTTTTTTTTATTATTCATTCTTGAAAGCAAGTAAAGATTAGACCACTTTTGGTTTTTCTCATCTCTGGTTTTGTCGGGTTGGAGCTGTGTGGTGGGGTTGCCTGTCTGTTTTCTAAAGCTTCATGTTTTGCAACTCTGCACATGGTGCTTTGCACAAGTCAAAACTGCCAGAGGGACAGATGTTGCCAATTTCAAATGTACAGGGGGAAGGCAGACATTGCTAAGCAACGGTGTACTTGAGAGAGCGTTTTTTAGGAGCAGAGCCAGGGGAGTTGTGCCTGGGAGCACTCGCTGCTGCTGCTTATGGCTCAGTGCAGGGGAAGAGACTTGAAGTTCTTTCCTGTCAGGGCCGCCATCGCAGCTGCCAGCACAGAGACAGTGACCTAGGGGCACTGATGAGGGCTGGCAAGGGGATGTGTGAGGACAGGAAAGCCTTGTTGCCATGTAGGAAGGCAGTGAGACATGTTCACGGAGGTGAGTGTCCCTGGGGTACAGCTGCCCCTTGTAAGTACATAGCTGGAGGTCCAGGTGGGGAGGGAGGAAAACAGGAGGAAAGGCTGCAGAAGGAAGCTGTGTGGCTCTCTCTCCCCCTTCCCCCCCTTCTCTCTTTTCCCTCCATTAGGGCTAACATCCAAGAAGAGAGGTCAGAATGACCTCTGGGTTAGTGCCTCTAGCATGACTTCATAAACAAGGTACAGAAACTGCCCAGCTGTAGGTGCTCATTCGGCCCCTCCCATGCCCCTTCCCTCAGTGTGTACTTGATAGGTAGCAGACAGGTGGCATGGTGTAGCTTTTTTTTTTTTTTTTTTTTGGCTACCACTAGAGACTTGGATGCCTCTTGAGAGCTGCATGGTTGTCAGTTTGGATTATGGATTCGTTCTCTCCTCCCTCCCTCCTCCTCCGTTCCTCCCTCCCTCCTCCTCCTCTCTCCTTCCCTCTCTTTCCCTCTTCCTCCTCCCTCCTTTTCCTTCTTGCTCCCCGTCTTCTCCCTCCCCCCCTTTCTTTCATCCTAATGAAATAATGTGAGGGTAAAGGTAGAGTATAACATTATGGTTTTGTATCTGGAGAAAATCACAACCTGTTTTTGGCAGTATAATTTAAAGAAATCCAAAACATATACATTAAATAAGTTATTCCTTATTACTCAGTGGGTTTTTGTTTTTTCATCTTTCAAACTCTGGACTTGAATCTTTGGATCACTTGGCAAATGTTGATGGCTTTTTTTTGTCTTCCTGAAGCAAAGCTTCATAATGAAAACATTGGGAGTTTAAAAGCCTAAGTGTGTGTGTTTATGCTGTATGTTTGTATGCATGTGCACACTCTAGCCAAGATTGTATTGCTTTGTTTTTGTTTTTCATGATACAGAGAATCTAAGTCAAATTTAAAAGATGTGGGGAGCCCCACCCATGTTTTAGCATGTAAGCAATGTTAATTTTCACCAGTCTAAGAAAATTTCAGAATAATCTACTTCAGTGCAGGCAGGTGTACTAGAGACATTTCAATGTTCTTCTAGCTTTATGGTTCTCCTTAATTTATTCAGCATAGTTTGTGATCCCATAGTCTATGTTTGTCTGGGGTATACATTTATGTCATGAAAAGCTAATAAGAGAAAATGACAGTGTTCGCCCTCAGGAGACAGAATCTGTTTACTTTAACAGTGAGCTATAGTGAGTCCTCACAACCACAAGAAAGCTGAGAAATTGGTTAAAAGCAATGAGAAAGCAGGAAGAACCCCCAAGTTAGGGCATCAGTTCTTCTTTGATTGATTTGAATAGAGGTCCTATATTTTAGGCTTCTTTTAGTAGGAACTGTGTCATAAATTGAGTTGAAGAACCTGTCACCACCAGACTCAGGAGGCAGTAGAGAGTTTTCCAGTGATTTAAACTCCCATCAGTCTTTTTCTTTCAAAGACAGGGTTCTAGTTAAGTCCAGCAAACAACTGGTGTATTTCAATCCACAAAACACTTTTGAGAAATTATTATTAAGGATACAGCTGTTTCATGGTGAAATGCCTTTTCAAGTTTGACCTGGAAGAGATAATGAAAGAGATAAGACTTACCTGCTCAGGGGCCAGTCTAAATCTTTTCAAATTCATTTACCACATTGTTCATGCCAATGCATCCTGGTAGACGGTGTTATTGTGGCTATATAAATAACACTGCCCCTTTTTTGGAAGGATATTACTTTATACTAATTAAATAAATTCAAGTTGAAGGGACTTTCTAAATTTTTTTTAATGACACGTGCCCCTCCCTATTCCCCAAACTGGCAGTGCGATTACGATGCCAGGAAAGCAGGGCAGGGCCCCAGGTATCTCCCACGGGCTGTGCGCCAGGTGCGTGAAGAGACAGGAGGCCACAGTTGGGTTTATGGACTCCTGAGATATCAATTGCTTCTGCTGGTGGGATGCTTCTGTCTTTGCTTTTGTTGTTACTATTAGAACGACTGCCTGTTTTTCCTATTGTCTCTTCTATGGCATGCAGATTCCATATTCTAGAAAAGTGTGGAAAGAAAAATGGTTCAAGAATACTGGGAGGTGACATGTGGTTGAGTGACATTGTGCCTTGAAACACTCAGAAGGTTGGAGTCTAGGGTCAGGAGCTCTGGATTAAAGTCAGAGAGCGTTTTCTAAATGACTTATCACATGTGTGTGCAGCAGACAGTGGCTAGGGAAGTAGATTAAGATGGGAAGAATTTGGGAGTCAGTGACAGCTTCAAGCTTCCAAAATGGGAGATAACGCTATAGCACCTTAACTTTTAGAATTGTGGTCATGTATGTCATGAATGCTTAAAGTCTTTTAAGTTCAGAAGGTATTAGAATACATTTATTTTTATAAGCAGCTTTCTCCTTGGCATATATTAAGTACCTATTTAAATTTAAGATTAACTTTTTAATGTATTTATCACTCTGCCCATTGTCTGTATATAAAAAATAAATACTGGCATTTGTTGAATGACTAAGTGTTAATTTAAAATTTGCCATTAAATACATTTTCACTTTCACCAATTCAATAAATCAGTTACCAGATGAGCTTTGCTGAAAGTCTGATGCAGTTTATCTATACTTTTAGATCAAATTTATACACAAACTTAATACAGCAAAAGATTATTGAGTCTACCTGAGATTCAGTGAGATTACTGAGCCCCTTTTTAAAACATAACTGAATTGCCAGGCACGGTGGCTCACGCCTGGAATCCCAGCACTTTGGGAGGCAGAGGCAAGAGGATTGCCTGAGCCTACAGGTTCGAGACCAGCTAAGACAACATGGCGAGACCTTGTCTCTACAGTAAATAAAAAAAATTAGCCAAGTATGGTGGCACACGCTTGTGGTTCCAGTTACTTGGAAGGTTGAGACAGAAGGATGGCCTGAACCCAGCAGGTCTAGTCTGCGGTAGCTGTGAGCGTGCCGCTGTGCTTCAGCCTGGGCAATAGAGTGAGACTCCAACCCGCCTCCCCAAAAAAAGACCGAATCTGTTTTTTGATAGGTTATTGAAAAGCAAAATAGCCCCTTAAATTTAGGTGTTTTTTGATAGGATTAAATAAATGATTCATAGCCATTCATATTGTTCTGATAGTCAATGAATTGTATATTCCCAAGATGATCTTGGACTCTTTTTCTAGACCCTAGCAATTACCCAACATTAAAACAAAAAAGGAATATGTTCGAAGTTAAGACGGAAAGGACATGGTCCTCTTATTTCCTTCTCTGTTTGATGTTTGTTACTGTGTCAGTGGTCCCCAGAGTAGTTCAGAATTCATATTGTTTCCTCAGAGTATACACATGTCTAGCCTACCACTTAAATAATTTTCTTTCTACCCCCTACTCCCCCTGAGTTCTGTTTTTTGTTTTTAAAAATAACCCATGCCAGGAGACAGAAAACCAACACCTAGCCCAGAAAGGACTGTGGGGCTGTGAGTATTACTGCTGGAATAAGCCCAGGATAGAATCTTTATGTTCTTTCAGACAAAGTGTGGATTAAATGGTTTATCTTACTCATATGACTTCAGCTTCTTTCAACCTTATCCAGAAACTGATGCAAGCTCCCCCCCACCCCCCCGCCCCGTGCCTCTGTAGCCTTAATTTATGCTCAGCTATGAAAAAATGCCCAGGCAGGCACCCTATGAAACATAGAATTAGACACGGTTCCTGAACATTGCTTGCCACTTACATGTGATAGATACACTGAAAGAGGGAGCAGAAACTACGGATTTATGTACCTATAAATCCTGTCATAGTTGACAGAGTAATTGAGAAGTGTGGTTTTTAACTCAGAACCATTGATGAATATGATTTGTGAGGGGCAGATTTGTGAGAGCATGTGTGAGAGAGATTGTGTGTAGGGTGGGACAAGGGGTGTCACAGTCAGCATGTGACAGAATGCTACCACCCTGCGGTTTCACACCCTCCCCACAGTGATGTGTTTTAACTGAAAGGATACTCTTGCCTTGCAAAGCTGATGTTCTCACTCAAAAAAATAAAAGTTAAATCCCTCCCCAGAATACTCTGAAGGTGGTTTTAGTGAGCAGGATTGGTTGTGGAAGGGAAATAGATCTTATAGTTGAGGCCATTTGGAAGAACTTGTCAGTTTATTGTTACTGGAATGGAACTAGCGTCTAGACTTGCTCTTTGTGCAGTCTATTTTTTTTTAAGCAGTGCCTTTTTAGCCATTCTTACTAAATCATTCATGGCTGCTGTGCCCACAATGGGCTTCGTGGGGGCTCATGTGATCTTTCATGAAAGGCATAATGTCTTAACGTCTTAGGCCACTGGGGCTTCGGATGCCCCTTACTACATGGTGAATGGTGATGGTTCCCAGTCAGCAGTTGGGAAGTTTGGGAGTAACTGAGATTAGACATATTCATTGTCCAACAATAGCAAGTTTGTTACATGTGTTTTTCATTCAGGTACTGTTTTTAAGTGAATTTAAACATTTCCCAAGTGTATTCCACCCCTTTTAACTTTGGCACTAAGAAGCAGGTTGGCATAGTGTCCTTAAAACTTTCTGCACAGAGCACTAGATAGTTTTTTTAGTATGTTCTGTTCTTGTGACTGTGCTTTCAAACATATTAAAAATTATATTGTAGATGGTCTCAGGATGTATATTAGTAATGAACTCAGTGAAACCAGCAATTTTATTCATTTCCTCATATTATTTGCGGCCCCAAGTGAGTGTTTACAGTTATGTATGTGGAGAAGGGCTACTCAACATTTTCATTTTTATTTGTTTAAACTGTATCTCAAGAACTAGAATCCTAGGTTTTATAATTAAAAGATGCCCCTTTTTTTGGAGTTGGGGTTCTCACTCTGCCACCTCCTAGGCTCAGGTGAGCCTTCTGCCTCAGCTTCCCAAGTAGCTGGGACTGCAGGTGTGTGCCACCATGTCTAGCTAATGAAAACCATTTTTATTTTTCAAAAGAGATGAGGTCTTGCTATGTTGCCCAGGCTGGTCTTGAATTCCTGGGCTTAAGCAGTCCTCCCACCTCAACCTCCCAAAGTGCTAAGATTACAGGGATGAGCCCCACTGCACCTGTTCAAAGATACCTACCTTACAGAAATCAAAATGAAGTTTCCAAAATGTTTTAAGTAGCTCAGTTAATACACACTGAGCCTCTATAAATTTTTTGTGCTATAGAAAATTAAATTATCTTTATGACACCAATTAATGCAAATTACTTAACCGGTATAATAAAAATGACCGACTGGAAAGAGATAATAAATCTTCTAATTACTCATAACGGTCTTTAAAGAACTGATATTTTAAAAATACTTCAGTAAGTTTCAGTGATGTTTTAGGATTTTTTTTCTTCCACTTTTAGCCTGTTTTTGCTTTAGTTGGTGAAAGACAAAAAGGTTCTACAGTTTACCTATAAAAGAGCGATTGACCTAGAAACTATAAACAAAAATTAATGCTATTAAATATATATGTCCTACATATAGGATATTTTTAGACTCTCATTTATTAAATTGACCGGGGTGCACATCTTCCAAGCTTTCAACATTCTCTTTCTGTGTTTTGCCTAGAGTATTATGTCTTGATCTCCTCTTTCAGGGAGACACACCTTTCTGTTACCCCCTCAGACATGCTGCTCAGTAAGCCCACTCTCCTGCCCTAGTGATCTGGTGTCACTGTCATATCTGAGACTTGGTTTCTGAGAAGTTTGTCTCCAAGCTGCATTTAGGCAACCTCTCCTATAGGGAAAAACAGCTGACTGAGATGGTGGTGGTGATGGATGGGTTGCAGTTATAATAGATAATACCTTTTTTAAAAAAATTGAGGATTTCTGTATCTTAAAAATATCATTGTTCTGTGAAGTTGTCTGGAGTTTTATAAATATGAGCGGGTATACATTGCTTCCTGGGGGGTGAGGGGGATGATAATTCACTATAGAGCAACTCCGTCTATACTATTTGGTTAGCTCATGTTTCTGAATTTGAGAAGCCTTGAGATGACAATCAAGTCCATTCACTTCACAGACATTACTTGTATATCTGTATGATCCAGAATGCTGTGGAGAAACCATCGTTCTTGCCTGTAGGAAGCCAGTATGGATGAAAGAGATGAGAACACCAAGGATTACCATTCAGAACTAACTGGTGGGAGACTCATGGTCAGGGGAGGCTCCAGAAAAGAGCAGACAGTGTTGGTGACATCCCTGCCCCACTGCCTCCTCTCCCCTAGGAATTCTCAGTGTGGGTAGAGTGGTCATACATTTATGTGGGGAGATCACTGTAGAGGACCTGGAGATTCCTTGCCATTTTAAATCCTCTTTAAAATTGATAATCTTTTGAATCCATCTCTTTCCTCCTTTCCCTGGAAAGTTTATTTGGAGAACTAGAAATTTCTACAGTTCGCCAGATAATAACTGTGTCAGCTATCAAGTATGGCAGGCAGTTTGATGTTAAACAGAGGCATTCAGGCAACATGTGGCCAAGGGTTTTTTTTTTTGTTTTTTTTTTTTAATTTTTCATTGTAAACTGTATAGGAAGCAAGTCTTTGCCACACATTAGAGCTATCACTTTTAAGCAACTATCCAAAATCTTTCCATTATTTTAAAATATCTGGGAAGAAATGAAAGATGACTGATATAATTTTTTTTTTATTTTTTTAGTTGGAGTCTCACTCTGTCACCCAGGCTGGAGTGCAGTGACACACTCACAGCCACCCCAGCGTTGAACTGCTGGGTTTTGACGATCCTTCTGCCTCAGTCTTCTGAGTAGCGGGTACTACAGGCTCGCGCTACCACACCCAGCTAATTTTTTTTTTTTTTTTTTCCGGTAGAGATGAGGCCTCACCAAGTTGCCGGACTGATCTCGAACCCGTGGGCTCAGGCAATCCACTTGCCTTGGCTTCCCAGAGTTCTGGGATTACAGGCTGAGCCACCAATCCCGGTCAATTGATAATTTTTTCAGGGAGAATTTAACAGTTAAAATTGGTTTTGAAGCTTGTGTAATAACACTGCCTTTAAGGAAACTGTCCAGGGAACAGTTTCCTTATTTTCTAACCCATTACCTTCCTTCCATATTAAAAATTTTTCACATTTTGGGTGGGGGTCCTTGTTTTAATTTGGACTGTAATTGTGCCCCTACATCTATCCAGGGATTTTAAAAATATTTATCCTGAAATTCTGGGTGTAGAGGTGGACATATGGAAGTTGCCCAGAGGGCATGATGCTTCTTAAGGAGTCATGGTGTCTTCATACCTTTCCAGGTAGACACACCCAGGCAGTAGGAATGTGCTCTTGGAGCAGGTTTCGCTGTTGAGGTAATTTACTATGTATCTGCATAATACAATTAGGCTTATGTCATATCTTGTTAGCCAGGCCTGTGGGTCTCCTTCTCTGTCTCTTAGAAACGATGATAATGGCATCTTCATATGATTGCATGTTTCTGTTTGCATGGCACTCGCTTTAATATGCATTATCTTATTTCTTCCTCAAAACAATCCTGTAAGGCTTGGTTCATTTCAAATGTATCTCCTCAGTACTTCAGTTGACTGATTGTTGGGGGGGAGGGCAGGTGGAGACAAAAAAAATACCTTTCTTTCAAGAACTTTGTAGTCTAGTTTGGAAAATAAGAATGAATTTAACAAGCAAACAATGGGTGGATGAGGCCATCACAGCAAATCCTGTTATCCATGTGTATCGGAAACTGTATTAGGGTGGCTGACTGTAAATCTGTTTAAAACAAAAACAACAGTGTGGTGTAGACACATGGGGTGCATCCAGAGCACTGAGTAGTGAGATGGGTGTAGATTGGTATGGACACCAGGAAGAAGGCAGGTTACGTGGAAGAAGGCAGGCAGGTCACATGGAGGAAGACTGGTTGAAATGAAGCCCTTGGATGGCTGAGGATGTTGGCTGTGCTTTGAGAAGAAGTTTCTAATTCCTGTTATTTATTTCAGTCTAATATTGGTGTTCTTATTTATGAATAGATGATATATCTAATGGCTCAGATTTTCTTTTTTTTTTGAGTTGGAGTCTCACTCTGTCGCCCAGACTGGAGTGCAGTGGCCGCTCCTGGCCACCGCAGCCTCGACCTGCTCGGCTCCGGCGATCCTTCCGCCTAGCCTTCCAAGTAGCCGGAATTACAGGCATGCACTACCATGCCCAGCTGATTTTTTTATTTATTGTAGAGATGAGGTCTTGCTGCCCAGGCGGGTCTCAGGCAATCCACTCACCTCAGCCTCCCAAAGGCGCGGGATTACAGGCTGAGCCACCAAGCCCAGCTGGCTCAGAATTTAAATAGTCAGATGATAAGCCCTGAGTGTTTTCCTCCTGTCCTTTCCCAGCCTCTGGGTTCTCCTGGAAGTAACTGAATTTCTTGTGCATTGTTCCCAGTGGTATTTAATGCATAAGCCCCTCTACCTAACACTGTCTTGTCACTGTCACTTTTATTTGTATTAACGCTAGCATATAGTGTACCTGTTTAAAAAATCCTACTTTTGAATACATCTTGGAGAGCACAAAGAGCTTCCTTAGTCATAGCTGTGTAATATTTCTCTGTAGGGGGTATGCGCCATAGTTTTCTTAGCCAATTACCTGCAGGTAGACATTTAGATTTTTTTCCCCAGTATTTTGCCGTTTGCAAACCAGGCTGAAGTGAGTAACTTGGTACATCTGTTTTCTTGCACATGTAGGAGTCAGTGCCAGAAGTCAGAGTAATGCACATGTCATTAGAATTTGCTGGCTATTGCTAAACTGATGTCCTTGGAGGTTGTACCAACCATAGCATTTGTGTCCATTGCCCTACGTCTGTCTCATAGATGCAGTGTTATCAGTCTTGTGGTTATATGAGAAATAGTTTCTCAGAGTAATTTTCATGTTTCTAGGCAGAAAATGCAAAATAATTTATTTTTGTCCCTAGTACACTTATTTCTATGTAGTTTGTTAATTAAGGTGTTGATTTATAATTCAAACAGAAAATTCCACTTTCTATTCAGTGTTTAAAAGCTCTAAGAATAGCATTGTTGTAAAAAATGCTGCTCTGTTGAAACTGGAGAGACTTTTTTTTTTTCTTTTTGCATCAGAGTCTTACTCTGTCACCCAGGCTGGAATGCAGTGGCACACTCACGGCTACTACAGCCTTGACCTCTTGGGCTCAGGCGATCTTTCTGCCTCAGCCTTCCAAGTAGCTAGAACCACAGGCACATGCCACCATGCCTGGCTAATTTTTCTGGATTTATTGTAGAGATGAGATCTCACCATGTTACCCAGGCTGGTCTCGAACTCATGGGCTCAGGCAATTTTCTTGCCTCCATGTCCCAAAGTCCTGGGATTACAGGCATGAGCCACTACGCTTGGCCAGCAACTGGAGAGACTTAATTCAAATAGCCTGTATTGTAAAACTTCAGATTCTGAGTTCTGGGACTAAAAACATAGCCACAATTGTTTATCTGGTGCCCCGTATGGCAGGAAGCATGTGGCCGTTGATGCATCGAGGTAGAACCAGCCTTCACTTTTAGGGAACATGTAATCTAGAAGGAGCAGAGAAAATATGATGGCAGAGAAAGGACAGACAGCTGAGGAAGGGTCTGCGGGAGCCCCAGGGCAGTTTCGGGAGAAGGTAGGCATCAAAGAGTGATTTCCAAAAGATGCTTTTTCATTTTTTTTTTTTTGAGTTGGAGTCTCACTCTGTCACCCAGCCTGCTGGGCTCCGGCGATCCTTCCGCTTCAGCCTTCTGAGTAGCGGAAATTACAGGTGCGTGCAACCACGCCCGGCTAATTTTTTTATTTTATTGTAGAGATGAGGTCTTGCCTGCCCAGGCGGGTCTTGAACCCACGGGCTCAGGCAATCCACTCACCTCAGCCTCCCCAAGGCGCGGGATTACAGGCTGAGCCACCGAGCCTGGCTAAGATGCCTTTTCATATGCAGCCAGGAGCTGTGCAGGGGCTATCCCCCACACAGGTAGGAGAAGGGAGAGGCCTCCAGGTAGAGCAAGAAGAATGTGACTTGTCTATCTGGCTAGATGAGCAGTAGTCCAAAAGGTGACACATTTGAAGAAAAATAGCATGGACATTTGTTTCACTCTTTTCAAAGAATAAACTTTAAAGAACCTATTGGGATTTCTTTGAAAGCTGCCCTGCTATGAAAAAATCCCTTGGTGACATTGGCACCATGCATTATTTCATATATCAGAACCTTTTGACGGCTTTTTTTTTTTTTGAGACAGAGTTTTACTCTGTCACCCAAGCTGGAATACCTTGGCACAGTCAAGGCTTACCACAGTTCAAATGCCTAGGCTCAAGTGAACCTTCTGCTTCAGCCTCCTTAGTAGCTGGGACTACAGGCTGTAACACCACGCCTGGCTGATTTTTCTATTTTTTGTTGGTCTTGCTTTGTTGTCTAGACTGGTCTCAAACTTCTAGCTTCTAGCTGTCCTCCAACCTCAGCCTCCCAAACTATTATGGGCATGAACCATTGTGCATAGCTGTTTGGACAGATTTTAAAGTTTGACATTTTCACATTTGACCTTCATACTGGCCCTGCACAGTGTTTAGATTTGGTAATGTTACACCTTATCACAATGAGGAAATAGTTCCAAAGAGGATAAATCTTATCCAGGATTGCAGCAGCAGGCTTCAGCAGAGCCATATCTGGACTCCAAGATCTGTTGGCTTCTCTCTTCTGCACGCTGCCTTTGTGCTCCCTGTGTTTCCTGGTTAGTGATAACCAAGCCTTTTTGAGAATAGCATTGTTATAAAAATGCTGCTCTGTTGAAACTTGAGAGACTTAAAACATAGTCTTGCAAGAGCCTCCCGGTCTCAGTGCTGTTTCTTCAGCCAGCTCTTTTTAGCTTATTACAACAAACTGTGTCATGCTTAGAAGACTTTTACTCCCATACTTTATTTTGGTATCAGTGCATTTCCTTATGATTACACAATGTCATTCCAGGAGGAGTGAGAGATCAGACCTCGGCCAGCAGTGCTGCCTTTTCTGGTCTGAAGCACTCACAGTGGGAAGAGGCAGTTAATGTGAATACCAAAAGGCTCCTTGGAGAAACTAGAGGAGAACATTGCTCTTTAAAAACATGTTTTAGGCCATGCATAGAACAACTGGAATCACACTCCTCCTCAGATGCTGAGGTATTTGTCTCTTGCATGAAAGCTGAAGTTGTTGATAACAGTATTCTGAGCCTGGCTCAGCCACTCCAGACTTTTGTTTGACCTTGGGCAGGCAACTTAATTTCTCTGGGATTCAATCTCCTCATTCTAAAGCTGGAATAGTTCTACAAAGGCTGATGTGAGAATTAAATAGAGCTTTATATGGAATTCCCTCAGACATTTTATTTCATCTTTAAGTTTCTGGAATGGGGATGTATCTTATAGTTGATGGGTACATTTAGTGTAGTGGCTGCCTGCCCCCCTCCCTCCTCCCCACAAATGATGGTGCCTCTTACAGATCCATGATGTCAAACTGGGGAAATCATAGCTTGTAAAGAGTTTAATGCAACATGAAGTACTGTATGCATTCAATAAGTAGCTGCCATCTTTTAAAAAAATTGAATAAGTTATGGTTCCTGTGCTAAGGCCGTACTGGGAGCTGGGAATGAGGTATCTGCTGGGAGGTTGGCCTACATACAGGACACCAGATGTGTGGGGTGGTCACAGATGGGCAGGAGAAGAGAGCTCATCTCTGGGAACCTAGATGGAGGTGGAAGATGATGATGAGCTTTGCCGTTGTGTTAAGTGTCTACTTGAGGGAGGGCTGGACAAGGAGAGACCTGCAAACTACATCTTCTTGATTCCTGCAATTATCATAGATGTCTTTTGTGGTTCTAAGCCATCCCTTGTTCTCTGAGGAAGTCTTAACCTTGAATGTCTTCAACCTTCTCTCTCCTGTGCTTCTTAAATTCTGGCCAGGACCTGTTAATTATTCTTTGGCCACAATGTTCAATGGAGCACGTGACTCCTTTTAGTAGGAGTAGCAAGCCTCAGCTGGAGACCCTCTGGGGAAAGTGAATTTTAAGGAAAGAATTAGAAGCTGTGGTGCATATTGTAGTCCCAGCTACTTGGAGGCTGAGGTAGAAGGATTGTTTGAGTCCAGAAGTTAGAGGCCAGCTTGGGCAACATAGTGAGAGCCAATCTCTTTTAAAAAAGAAGAAAGGGATTAGAGGATTAAGACATAATGGTTTGTTTAGCTGCTCCTCCCCTTTTGGAAAGCTCCCTTCCAG
Source organism: Carlito syrichta (assembly GCF_000164805.1). Lineage (NCBI taxonomy): Eukaryota > Metazoa > Chordata > Mammalia > Primates > Tarsiidae > Carlito > Carlito syrichta. The sequence goes on along the minus strand of NW_007245656.1, from coordinate 49,340 downwards.
TGGTAGACTTTGAGGTGCCAGGTTGCGCTTGATTAAACAAGGCTGCCTGTCCTCTCAGTTCTTTCCCTGCAAGCACCTGGAAGACCAAGACCCTAGCTCAGGTGTCTCTCATTCAGGTGGAAAAGCGATAGGAGTCTCAGGTAGATGGAACTTAAAATGGGTTCATACTATGCAGACTGCTTTGTAACTGCTTCTTTTTTTTTTTTTGAGTTGGAGTCTCGCTCTGTCACCCAGACTGGAGTGCAGTGGCTGCTTCCGGCCACCGCAGCCTCGACCTGCTGGGCTCCGGCCATCCTTCCGCCTCAGCCTTCCGAGTAGCCGGAATTACAGGCATGCGCTACCACGCCCGACTGATTTTTTGATTTATTGTAGAGATGAGGTCTCGCCTGCCCAGGCGGGTCTCGAACCTGCGGGCTCAGGCATTCCACTCACCTCAGCCTCCCAAAGGTGCGGGATTACAGGCTGAGCCACCGAGCCCAGCTTACCGCTTCTTTTTTAAATGAATGTTTAAAACATGTCTGGGTGTGCTTTCATACAACTCAAAGTGTGGGTTTGCAGGACAGAGAAATACAAAGCAAATGTGGTAGATATGGTAGCGTTTGGGAAATCTGGGTGAAAGGGTTTATGGCAGTTCCTTTTACTATTTGGGGCAACTTTTCTTAAAGAAATTAGTTTTGTTTTGTTTTGTTTTGAGTTGGAGTCTCACTCTGTCGCCCAGACTGGAGTGCAGTGGCCACTCCCAGCCACCACAGCCTC
>NW_007245656.1:6290-48538 GCF_000164805.1 Carlito syrichta | reverse complement strand
TGATTTTATTGATTTATTGTAGAGATGAGGTCTCGCTGCCCAGGCGGGTCTCGAACCCGCAGGCTCAGGCAATCCACTCACCTCAGCCTCCCAAAGTGCGGGATTACAGGCTGAGCCACAAGTCCGGTTTGAGAAATTAGTTTTAAAGAAAAAGTTAACCGTATATATCTTGAGCATCTTTCTCTGCAAGCACATATATTTATAGTATTAAATCTGTGTGACTGCTATTTTGTGGATGCACTGGGAAGCCACTTCACTAGACTCCACTTGTTGGGCATTTGATCATCTCCAATTATTTGCCATTATCCACATTGCTGCCTGGAGAGCCTTAAACATGGGATGTCCTCCTGCATTTGGGATGGAGTTCCTGCTCCCCTGTGAAACACCCCACTCCCATAATGAAGCTGATAGGAAGAGTTACACGAATATCACCAATTAATGCTTGAACCTGAGACCTTATATTTTAACTTTTCTTTTTTTTTGAGTCAGTCTCACTCTTTCACCCAGGCTGAAGTACAGTGACGCAGTTACAGTTCATTGCAGCCTTGACCTCCTGGGCTCAGGTGATCCTTCCACCGCAGCCTTTCAAGTAGCTGGGATTACAGGCACACACCGCCATGTTTATTTTTTTGTAGAGATGAGGTCTCACTATGTTGCCAAGACTGGTCTCAAACTCCTGGGCTCAAGCAGTCCTTCCCACCTCAGATTTCCAAAGTTCTGGGATCATAGGCACGAGCCCATTTAGAATTTTAAATAGTGACTCTTTATTAGTGTCTAGGTAAGGTAAATAAGTTGCTAATCTGCAGTAAGCTCTAGAAAAATGTTTTCAGCCCTGGTTCATCTCATGTAAGAAAACTTTGTCAAAAAGATGAATCTTTTGATGACATGAAACACTTGACTGAGTGTTGACTACTTGAGTAATTATGAAGGATCAGAGAGATGTCTCAATCCCTTGAAGGCATAGCTTTCTGATCTTGTTCTGTTGGAAACCATAGGCACATCATTTTTGTCTTTGTTCTAATGTGCTTCACTGTGTATATTGACTGCCAGGTATTTTGACTGGATTCCCACTCTTATTCCAGTCATAGATAGAACAAGGGAACAGTATCGTCCTAGGGTCTGTTGTGTTCCTTCACTTTCGATTTCTCTGTTGGTGCATGTATAACGTTGAAACCATAGACTACAATTACCTTTTACCCTCAGGTGAAACAACGTTCATTTCTGTATCTGACACTTGTGCTCACATAGAGCTCTGACATTTGGTCCAGTTTTTAGGTGTCTCTTAATGGTTTTGAAAAGCAAGAAGCAGGCTGGGTGTTGATGTGCATAATGTCTTATGATGGGGCCAGCGTGTCCAGCAGGTGTGAGGGGTACCCTCGGTTCTCTTTGGTTAGATCTTCTAACTTCCCAGCCCTCCTTCAACAATAACAAACTGCCAGCATTTCAGCAAAACCATTTTCAGGAAATTTACGTGTTTTAAAAGCAGACCTAGGCAGCTCAAATCATGTTGGGATTTTGACACATCCACTGGATTCAGTTACGGACACTGTGAATATTGTGTGCGCTCTTCTTCCTGTTCCTTCTCATTTAGAGTAACTTGAATGGGGGCGGGTGATAGACTTATAATCCCTGGATTGTGAACTAGCCACCAGTACTGTATTAAATTACCCTCTTAAATTAGAACTGAGATCAGGGGAAGAATCCTTTTCGATCTACTCTTTAGGCCCGAGGTGTAGGTATTGTATGAAACAGCATGAAGAAGAAGGCAAGGAGAGCAGAGTCTCATACTCTGTGGTGGCAGAAGTGGATGGTCACACATTGGACAGTACTTGCTGTCCTAGGCCCGGGGTGATTGGCTCATGAGTTAACAAGAAGCAAGTTGCTGTTCCGTTGAACACCATGGAGTCGTGAGACTTGTTTCATGTCTCTAGCTCATAAAAGTGTTTTCAATTTAACATTTCCATTTTCTTTGCACTTAAAAATATGTGGACTGTGAAATGATCCTTCCTAGGTACTGTCCATGGCGGTGACACTAGCAGCAGCAGCATTAGTCACCATTTGTTTACCGGGAGATGAGGAAGAGGAAGAAATAGTGGCTCTTTTCTCCAAGACACTAACTCATCTCTTCTCCCCTTGGGATCTTTCTCTGTGAAAATTGTGTGTGTGCACATGTGTGTATGCGTGTATGTGTAAAATATAAAAATGCTGCCTTGAAGTGGAGTTAGATAATTTTTTTTGTTATAAAATATAGTTTATTTGAAGAGCAAATTAAAAGGAGAGAGGGTGGGGAAGAGGGGGAGAGAGAAAGGGATGGGGGAAGAGGGAGAGGAGATTCACCTCCCCAAGGCAGGGAAGGGGGCCAAAGCCAGGAAACATGGTGATGGCCATAGCTTAAGGAGCACATGGCCAAACCAGAGTCTAGTAAGGCAATGGCTGATTTTATTTTATTATTATTTTTTGAGTTGGAGTCTCAGTCTGTCGCCCAGGCTGGAGTGCAGTGGCATGCTCATGGCTACTCCAGCGTCGATCTGCTGGGCTCAGGCGGTCCTTCTGCCTCAATCTCCTAAGTAGTCAGAACTACAGGCACACGCTACCGCACCCAGTTGTTGTTGTTTTTTTTAAATTTATCTATCATAGAAATGAGATCTCACCAAGTTGTCCAGGCTGGTCTCGAACCTGTGGGCTCACCTCTGCCTTCCAAAGTACTGGGATTACAGGCTTGAACCACCACACCAGGCCAAAATTTTTAACTTTAAAATAAATTTCAGCAGGTCAGAATTTTTTTTTTTTGAGTCCGAGTTTCACTCTATTGCCTAGGCTGGAGTACAGTGGCACACTCATGGCCACCACAGCCTTGACCTGCTGGGCTCAGGCGATCTTTCTACCTCAGCCTTCCAAGTAGCTGGAACCACAGGTGCACACCATCACGCCTGGCTAATTTTTTTCGATTGATTATAGAGACAAGGTCTCTCCATGTTGCCCTGATTGATCTCAGACCCCTCGGCTCGGGCAATCCTCTTGCCTCGGTCTTCCAAAGTGCTGAGATTACAGGTGTGAGCCACCACGCCCAGCCAGGTCAGAATATTTTTAGAAATAACAAAGAGCTGCCCTCAAGTGGACTTGGGCCTCCTTGCTTTGGACCCACTGAAGTGTTCAGATGCCCACCATCTTTGTGTTCATTTTATGCGGCCTACTGGCTAGCTGCTGCTGAGGCACCTGCTCTGATCTCTTTTTGCCTCCATTTTGCTACAACTGTTATTCTCTGGATTTACTAGTGTACTATCTTTCTTTAATAAAGAAGTTTTTCCATTGGAAACTTTTGACCTGAGGGGCACAATTTGCCAGTGTCTCCAGGATTACTGTTTCCTCCATGTTTTTCCCCAAGATTAAGTCAGATTGGTCTCTTTGGTCTTCCTTCAACCAAATGTGAAGTTCTTAATACTGTACCTAGCTAGTAAAAGGCAGGCCTTGAGGTGAGCCTGCCTATGAATATTGCTTTGTTGACATGACCAGCAACCAGCACAGCGCCCTGCACTGTTGCTTATTGGTGTTTCTTGCTTTTTACTTTCAGCAGACCTACTCCAATGAAGTCCATTGTGTGGAAGAGATTCTGAAGGTGAGTTCATGGTTACTGTTTCTCACTTGGAGACATGTTTGTGTAAGCTGAACCATCTCCATTTACTTTCCCTTAAAGAACAGTTGCCATTCTCAAACCCTAGATCTCCCTCCCCTACTCCCCCTTCTCTTTAACTCCGGTGGCAAAACCAGAATAGTAACAAAGGGAGTCTTGGAGCATAATTGAATTCTCTAGCAGATTTTATTCATTCAATTGAAGTCTACAAACTGCAAGGTATTTGAATTAGGGTTTTATGGCATCTCTCTTCAGTTCTCTGGTTGTTCATAATGCCCCAGGACACTTCCCAGAAAGGAAACGCCCTGTGATGGTGAGGTCAGGGGACCCCAGGGGTTACACAGTGCTCAGTTTACACCTCGTGATGTCTTGTAAGTCATGCCAGGGATATATGGGCTGTTCCTCAGTAAGTCCATGAAACGTTAAAGGGATGAAAAGAAAAACTGTGGGAGGTAAATGGACGTCTCTAGACTTACCTTGAAGGGTTATTTTTTTGCTCTTTGTTGAGACTGTGCCATGAACATTTGTGCTTCTTCTACAAATATATCATTGAATACATTATCCATTTGTTCAATTTTTCTTGCACAAAGATGACAAATTCCTTCTAGAATTCAGTTCCAGGGAAAAAATGTAAATTCTCCTCATGAAGAAGTATGATTTTTTTAATCAGAGAATAATTATATAAATTATCCATGTTTCCCATTTTGACTTTAATTTGTAGGAACTCTAGAGCTTAAGTTTAATACTCAGATACAGTAATTATAACAGGGTTTGGTTTTTTTAAAAAATCCTTTTATGGTTTTTAATTTGCTTCTAGGTCAATTTTAATGATATTCTTGCTGTCTTTCACTGTAAGGCTTCTGATTTTCTTTTCTTTTTAATTAGCAAGAAAGTTATGTAAGATACATATGCCCATTAATTTGAATCTCTACAACTCATGTTTATCAAAGTATATGTGTTTACATAATTTTTTTCTTTGATTTTTCTTTTTAATAGTAAAGTATTAAATGATGGTGGTGCTAAAACCAGTAATTAGGTATATGGGTTACTTTTCACCTGTGGAATCTTTAACAAAAGTATATCTAACCAGATATTTGGAAAACAGTTCTGTCATTTGTATTTTACAATCTTTGGTAGTTAGGGTTTTCTGAGAAAAAAAAAATGTTTAGGAAAAAATACTCAGAACTGCTGAAAATGAGAAATGTCAACCAGCACATAAGGTTAATGATAAATAGCTTACATTGATCGTGTATCTATATCATTCCTTTTCTTTCACTTTCTGAAATTCTTTGGGATGGCAAGTCATGAAATTTATAAGTGACTTGAGTGTAAACTATGGACTTAGCATTTTCTCTTGAAATTGTGTGTGATTTGTTCTGTCATTATTTCGAAAGTAAATGTGACAGTGCGGGTGTGCTGTCTCCTGCACGTGTTCAATGCTTCTCTTAGGTTTTGGTATGTGTTCATGTAGTACGTGTCACATCCTTTACTTAGGGATGATGGTAGTTCAGCACCAGGCACACATTTTTATTTAATGGGCCCATCTATCCTCCCTCCCTTCTCACCCAGCGTCACTTTAATGAGTTCCTGCTTACCTAACACAGCTTGACAGTAAGTGGTTAACACAAACAAGGGACAGATACCTTCCTTGGGGATAGGTGGGTGTCCAGGGCTGAAGAGGCCCTGGGCCTTTTCACGGTAGAGTCCTGGTGTGCCTTCTCTCCATCTGTGACCTGTTATATCGCATGCTCTCCTTGGGTTTTAGTTTCCTCCTTTGTAGACTGAAGGCCCTTCCTAGAAGGATCTCCAGGCTCCCTTACAGCCTTCACACTCTGATACTGGTCCAGGTCCTCTGCCTCCGGGTTCCTGTCCTCATCTTCTACCAGGAATTTATTAGAGTGCTAGGAATCCAAACGCAAATCTTTCTGACAAGCGATAGAGGCAGTAAATAGTTTCCTAACGGAGAAAATCGATCTCTGAAGATACAGTTTGGTTCTATGGGAGCGTTTCAATGAAGTGGAAGTGATGGCCCACAACTCCTACAGGCTAATAGGTAAGAAGATAACAGACAGACACTGCTGGAGAACAGGAAACAGTTAAGCACGCAGGTCCAGAGAGGGCGGTGTGCCCTCAGTGGGTCTATGGGAACACCTCAGGCTTTTTGCCAACAGTGGCGTGGTCCTGGTAACCTCTTGGGGAATCAGCGTGGTACCAGCAGATGTTACTTCAGTGTAGCATTGCCATGATGCTAGTCCAGGAAGGGGTAACATTATTATTTGCTATTATTATTTGCATGTTCATTCATTTATTCAACAAATATTTGTTAAGCCTTCACATCTTTTTCCAGGCACTAGGGTGCCATAGTAAATGACAGAGTCCTTGCTGTCATGGAGCTCATTGTAGGGAAGATCAATATGTGATTCAGTATTGGGTATTGCTGGCTGATGTGGAGAATGTAACAGACCAGGGAACGGAGGGAAAAGTTGGTGGAGAAGCCTTGAGGTGGGGTCACGGTGTGTTAGAGGAACAGCTAGAACTAGACAGTGTGTTTGGAGCAACATGAGCAGGGAGGGTCTGAGACAGCAGCTATGGGGCGGGAAGGCCAGGACTGACCCGGGTGATGAGTCATTAGAAGGGTAGGAATGAAACCATGGCCTGAGAGTGTCTGGGCAGCCTGTCCTCCTCAGTAATGGCTGCAGTTCTCCTAAGGCCCAGGGCCCTCGGAAACTAGGCAGTCAAGGAAGTACATAAACCCTCTCAGCCTGCCACGGAACCACTTAGGGTCTGAAAGAATGTGTGTCCTTGCCAAGTGCCTAATCTAATAGCTAGGACAGCCTTAGGCATCAAGAGTACAATGGACATTGTACTAAAAGTCATGGATGCCTTTGAGATTCTGAAGAGATGGTTGTAAACATAAAGGGGATGCTTTCAAACACCTCAGTTAATTGGCACATGTTTTTATACTGCAGCATTATCATGGTTCTATACCTTACAGTATTGTCAAATAAAACAGCAGGAAGCTCTCTTTGGTGCAGTATTGAAATTCTTTTTAAGCTAGACTTTTAATCAAAAGCTGTAATGCTTTTAATGTATCAAGTGCCTTCTGTGCACCATACATTCAGGCACTTTACACAAATCACCCTTACAAGACTTGGAAAGATACATGGTCTTAGTCTACCTCTCAGTGAGAACTGAGGCCCAGAGAGTTCAGATGACGTGCTTAGGTGGACAGGGTTGGGAAGAGTCGGGGCTAGGACTCCGGTTTGGGTCTGTGGCTTCTGAGACCTTCCACTTTCCAGTATATGTGAGTACAGAACCCCTGCTGTGTCCTGAACAAAGCAGATGGCTGGTCAGTAAACAAGGCATGATTTCACTTGTAACAAAGATTACTTGGGAAAGCCAGCATCAGTTACATGGCTCACCACTGAGCAAGGTCACTTCTGTCTCGGGCTGGTTTTTTGTTGTTGTTGTTGGAGTCTCACTCTGTTGCCCAGACTGGAGTGCAGTGGCCGCTCCCAGCCACCACAGCCCCGACCTGCTGGGCTCTGGCGATCCTTCTGCCTCAGTCTTCCAAGTAGCTGGAACTACAGGTGCGTGCTACCACGCCCGGCTAATTTTTTGATTTATTGTAGAGATGAAATCTCGCCAAGTTGCCCGGGCTGGTCTCGAACCTGCGGGCTCAGGCAATCCACTCACCTTGGCCTCCCAAAGCGCAGGATTACAGGCTGAGTCACCAAGCCCAGCCATGTCTTGGCCTGTTGTAACCCACAGTGGCAGCAGGGAAGAGCAGGAGATAAGTGACCTGAATTACTTGCACAGAGCTTGGAAGTGGCAGTCGAGCCATTTCCAGTGGGGAGATCAGGTGGCATGCATTTCTGTGGGGATCCAGAGGTTAACCAGCACTTGGAAAAGAAGGAAGTGTTCTGGTACATGTGAGATAAGGCCAGGTAATGCTGTGTGCTCTTAGCTCACCAGCTTGTCGGTGGAGTTGGCCTGTTCGCTGTTAAGCCGGTTTGCCCCACAGATCTGACCCATGTCTGACCCAGGGACTTCTTTATCTTATATCTTAGTCCAGGAGGACAGAGGGTCTTGTAACATGTGCTCTGTGCAGCCTTTGGTTTCCCGGGGACCCTGTCCCAGTCATTATGTGTGTGTTTTAGTTTTTAAATTTGGTAGGGATGAGGTCTTGCTATGCTGCATAGGCTGACCTTGAACACTTGGGCACAGGCAAGCCTCTTGCCTGGGCCTCCCAAAGTGCTGGGATTACAGGCATAAGATACCACACCTGACCGACCCAGTCATTTTGAACCTCAATTTTCTCACGTGTAAGATGTTGGGGTTGGAGTTAATGATCTCTAATATCATTTTAACCCGTTAAAAAAGCGTGCACGCGCGCGTGTATGTGTGTGTGCATGCACTTTTTTGACACATCTTTTATCTGACATATGTTTCCCACAAGTTTGTTGTTTTGGGTTTTGTTTTTGTGTTAGCAAAACAAAGTATAAAATCATGAATGTGCTTAGGAGAAAAGACTTCATGTCAAAATAAAGATATTTGTATGTTTTAGAAATCTTGCCTTCAACCAAGAAAATAATGAATAAAAATTAAACTTCTCTTAATGGAAAAGAAAGGTAATTCTTTTAAGTTCCTCTGTTCCAAAAGAGTTCTTATGTGGTAATAGTGTATATCAGGGAAGGGTCAAATCCATTAAAACTCTCCCAAGTGGAACAAGTGACCTGAATTACTTGTTTGCTTAAGTCAAACAGGAAAGTTCTTCTTCCCTTTGAACTGAAATAATTCCAGGAAATGCAATAAAGAAGCCAAGGGAGAAAGCCATGAGTAGGAGTGACTTTTCCAGCTGGGCCCGTCCCTGCAGCCTTCACAGCCACTCAACCTTCACAGCCACTCGCAGGCTTACAACACCTGTGGCAGTTCATTTGCTTGACAGCATCTAGGGTGTCAGATCCATCCACCAGCTACACTCTTGTTTTTCTTCTGCAAACAGATTTTTTTTTTTTAGTTTGTTTTATAAGTTGGAGATCTTCAACTTTTGAACATAGCCCACTCAAGTAGGAGTTTTTAAAAAGTCAAATCACTTTTAGGGTTGTACTTTTCATGTACTAGCAGTCCACTCTTCATCAAGTTCAAAGCATTAACTTACGTGGCAATGAATGTTCTATTTATAATGTACTTTTTCTTCCCTTTCCGAATCTCTTTCCAGGAAATGACCCATTCATGGCCTCCTCCTTTGACAGCAATACACACGCCTAGTACAGCTGAGCCATCCAAATTTCCTTTCCCCTCGAAGGTAATTCCTTAAAGTATAGTAGGCACTGCGTCCGCCTTAGGGAGAAGTGACAGGCATTGCTGGGAGGCAGATGGACCAAGTATCACTTGCTGAAATCTTTGAGATTATGTTGAAATTATAGCTAAACTGACTTCTACAGGGCTTCATGATGCTTTCAAACACTTTCATCCTCCATTTTAGGTTAGTAAGAGCATCTTAGATTTGTCTGGACTTTGTAGCTTATAAGAACATTCAGGACTTTCCACTATGTTCTTGTGTGAGAGTCCTTACATTAGAGATGGGGAAATAGAGGGATAGGGAAATTGAGGGAGTGTCTGATTCCTGGTTTAGAATTCAGATACACACATATACATTTATATATCTTACATGTCTCACACTCCCTCAGTGTTCCTGAAGTTTAAGGTGATCAGCTTATGCTAGTGCTGGTTTAATAGCAAGTGAATAAGCTGCTGATTGGTGTGTTTATGAACCAGATATTAAAACATTGCCATTTTCCCTCTTTTTTTGGTTTGTTCTTTTGGATACCTCCAGAATGTAGCAATAGCACTTTCAGATCTGTGTTTGGTTCAGCCTGGTGTGTATGTGCATGGTCATACATATACTTATAGCTATTCCTTTTTACGATATTGTTTTGAAAAAAAGCTACAAAAACCCACATTTGCCAAAAGTAAGATATATTACCTATTTTCTAATATTTTTGTAAAAAGTGATTCATCATTACTGGTTTTAAAATAAAGCACTAAATTTTGTAAAAACATCTTTGCTTAACACCAAAGGGAAAAATAAACTCGAGGAAAGAGTAGAAGCAATAAAAGTTATTTTATGTAAAAATTAGCTTAACCAATGTTTGCAACTTATGCATCAAAAAATAAGGTTGAATAGAGGCATACCTATAAGAGTCATATAAAGAAATGTTAGCTGGGCTTGGTGGCTCAGCTTGTAATCCCATGCCTTTGGGAGGCTGAGGTGAGTGGATTGCCTGAGCCCGCGGGTTCGAGACCCACCTGGGTAACTTGGCGAGACCTCATCTCTACATTAAAAATAATTTTAAAAATTAGCCAGGCGTGGTAGCGCGCACCTGTAGTTCCAGCTATACTTGGAAGGCTGAGGCGGAAGGATAGCCGGAGCCCAGCAGGTCGAGCGGCCACTGCACTCCAGTCTGGCCGTCAGAGTGAGACTCCGACTCAAAAAAAAAAAAAGAAATATTAATTCTAGAGTCTACGTGATGGGGAAAAGGATAGTCTCTGCATTGTTATTTCCATTTTTTAAATATATTTGAAAGTTTCATAAGACTCTCCTTTAAATATTAAAAACTCTAGATTGGGGGGTGGCTTATGCCTGTAATCTCAACACTTTAGAAAGCTGAGGTGGGAAGATTGCTTGAGCTCAGGAGTTTGAGGCCAGCCTAGACCTGGTCTTTTTTTTTTTTTGAGTTGGAGTCTCACTCTGTCGCCCAAACTGGAGTGCAGTGGCTGCTCCCAGCCACCGCAAACTTGACCTGCTGGGCTCCAGCAATCCTTCCGCTTCAGCCTTCCAAGTAGCTGGAACTACAGGCGCGTGCTACCACATCTGGCTAATTTTTGATTTATTGTAGAGATGAGGTCTCGCCAAGTTGCCCAGGCGGGTCTCGAACCGGCAGGCTCAGGCAATCCACTCACCTCAGCATCCCAAGGCGCAGGATTACAGGCTGAGCCACCGAGCCCGGTTCAGCCTAGACCTCATAGCAAGACCCCCATCTCTACCAAGAAAAAATGTGGTGGGGTGCACCTATAGTCCCAGCCACTCCAGAGGCTGAGGCAAGAGGATCAGTTGAAAAGTTCCTGGGCTGCAGTGAGCTATGATCATGCCACCGCACTTCCAGCCTAGGGGACAAAGTGAGACCCCGACTTAAAAAAAAAACAACTCTACAATTTTACCCTTAGATTTAGACACTTTAACATGTTAATAACTAGTTATATTTATTTTTTCTTTATAGGATTCTCAGCACATCAGTTCTGCAACCCACAACCAAAGTAAGTAAATACCTGAAAGTGTTGATTGCATTGGAGAGCAAATCATAGTTTTTGCTGCTTTAATATAAAAACCTTAGTACACAATGCCCAGCAGAGGTGAGGCCTTTCTATGTTGAAAGAAGAGCAAATACAAAGTATTCTTCAGATGGAATTTAAGATTGTTGAGTTGATGAAGATGTTTTAGTCAAATACTAAACAAATATAAATTGGCATTAATAACACATGATAACCATCTCGAATGTGACTCTCAACGTATTATAACCCAGGAATTGTGTGTAAGAATAGGTTGGAGTGTTTTGTGTTGTTCTTGTTTTTTTCTTCCTTGAATTGGAGTCTCATCCTGTTGCCCAGGCTGGAGTGCAGTGATTTGCTGGACTCAGGTAATCCTTCTGCCTCAGCCTTCCAAGTTGCTGAAACTACAGGCGCATGCCACCATGCCCGGCTAATATATTTTGTAGAGAGGAGGTCTCGCCAAGTTGCCCAGGCTGGTCTGGAACCCCTGGGCTCAGGCAATCCTCTCACCTTGGCCTCCCAAAGTGCTGGGTTTACAGGCTTGAGCCACTAGACCTGGCCAGTTCATGTATTTTTTAAAAGAAAACCAAGACATTTTTGTAAGGAGTATAGCATACAGTTTTTCTGCTCTGTGTATCTGCCACGTCATTCTTTTTTTGGTCCCTTTTTATGGGTGATGACTTCTTGGGAATTTGAAGAGAAAGAGAAGAAAACCAACTGGGACCTGCTTCCCTCCAATAGTGACCCCACAGATTGATTATTTGAAAGGGCTTCAATTGTTGGTGTCCCTACTATGTCAAGGCATGGCAAGCCTCACAAAAGCGACTAGGATGTTTGCAATCATTCAGTCCGTCCACATGTGACATGGGTGATGGTGGCATGCCACAGGACGGAATAATTGCCAAGGTTATGAAGTATTAGTTTTCAAAAGATCTGGAGTCAAGCGGAGCATTGGCTATGTGGAGGCATGTAGGGAGAGCAGAGCTTGGGGATACTCCAGGGGGGACTTCGCTTTTGGGTCTGTCTGCCTCATTCTTCTCCCTCACTCTCTTTTTCCTTAATTATGTTCTTGTTTGAATTGTAAGGATGTGAGGAGAGGAAATAAAGATTAAAAAAATGAGAAACAGAATTTCCTTCCTCTGGAACAGGAGCGGGTGGACAACAGTCTGAGAGTCACATTCCCTCCCACCCCCCTGGCTAGTTTTTGTAAGTCAAGTTTGCCTGGGACATAGCTGTGCTCATTTCTTTATTATTCTACAAGAGGTGCAGCACACAAAACTGGAAGTAGTGACTGTTTGGCCTTTAGAGCTGAGGCTTACTGCTTCCTGCTCTAGGGATACTGAATTAGATCTTGCAAAGAACTCGTGATTGTGTTTCCCCCAAATGCAGAGAAATAAACCTGACTATGTTGCTACAGTATTGGAGGAGTAGCAAGGTAAAATGACTTGCAATTGATGACTATTGGGAGGTTGGGAAATCTTTTTTCCGCCATCCCAGGCTAGTTGGCCGGTGGAGCGATGCAGGTCTGCAGGTAGACTGCAGCCCTGTTGTGGGTGGTTTCTGTGGTCCCCTTCTCCTCTTATTCCCCCCTTCTCCTTCCACATCTGTGAGGCTGCCAGTTATGCGACCGTGTGCATTCCACTGGTTTGCGTGACTGCTAACTTGCAGTTTAGAAAGAACCTTTGACCCATGGAACTGTTTGATTTCACCTTTTAGCAAAATATCATTGCGCGTGAGCTGATAGGTTCTTTCTCAGCCAGGGAGGGAATCACCCCGCCTCTCACCCTGGGAAGTAGTGTGAGCTGAGTCCTCCTGACCCTCTCCAGAAGTTGTCAGAGGATGGTGGGTCTCCTGGGTCTAGACTCACCAACTCTTACCCTGGGGTCTTATGTGCTGCTGCCCCTTTCTCTTGGTGTTCTTCATGAGAATTGTGGCCTTCATGGTATGAAAAAGAAGGACCTCATGGTATGTTGGATAAACGAGGCATGGGGTTGGATGGATGCAGCTTTCCCTGGGGAGAGTGTGTGTTAACATGGCACACGTTTCTCCCAGAAGGCCCAACAGGTGAACTCTGATTTCCTTGACACTGACCCTGGGTATGATACATAGGTTCTGGAGCCTGTGGAGAGGGATTTTACCCAGATGCCCATTGTTTATGTTCATGTTTGCAAAATGTGGTTGTCTAAGGAGAACTAGAACCTGAAAACATTCCGGAGTCCAGTCCAGATGATCATGTGAGCAGGAGTCCCTATGGGCGGTCAGCAGAGTGATTTTTGCTCTTCTCACTTGGGTCTTGGCTCTAGCTGTCTACACAGCAAGGGGGGCAGTTTGAAAATATCTTGTAAGAGTTGCTGCCACCATGAGGGTAAAGTAGTGAACTGCAGATATGCAAGGGCCCTCACATGACGTGGGCAGTGCCATCACGCCTGGTATAAGGCACACCTGTTTCTCTTCCATATCCAATTCCATTTCGGTCCCTGTGACCTCATGTCTAGACAAATGCCACTGCCTCTGCTCCATACACTTCCTGTTCCTTCAAGGCTATGCCAGGTAGCTCCACTGGGTTCACCTTTGTGAGCAATCACTGTGTCACATCCCTGTTGAGATCATTGGTGTGTCTCATGCCCAGCAAATACAATCATGACTTCCCGTCCCAGCGCCCAGTGCCCTCTCCATTCTGGCTTCCATCTGGCTTTTGGTGCTGTCCCCACAGAGCCGCGCCTCAACCTTCTCTTCCCAAATCCGGGCCCATGTTTCACATTTGCGCCCACCTTTCTCCCCCAGTTGGCATCATTCCACCAGCATCTGGGCAGTCCTCTGTGACATTCTGTTCTATCTTTAATTTGCCTTCTTTGGTCATCACCCATAGAGTAACTACTCTCTGGCTTCCCAGACAGTTAATTTATGTGACAGACTTGTGTCCTTAATCTCACACTGCCTGAGGTTCAGAAGGTTGTGGGCCCATTTCATGTCCCCAATCAACTGTAGGCTTGTTGAGGATAAGGACAAACTGGTATTTATAAATGACTACTGAGTGAATGCATTGGGGGGTGGGGGCTGCATAATGGGGGTACATGCTGGAGGGAAAGAACAGTCAGCCCGGACAAAGGCTGTAAAAGGGCATGATCACAATCACTGATGTGTGTGTGAAGGCAAAAGGGGAGGGAGCATGAGAGTACCCCTGTCACCATGCTGCCATGTGGGCCTCCTGTACTGCTGTCAGGGACAGGGGAGTCTTCCAGCACTAGGAAGGTTGCTGGCATTGTGGTAGGGCATGCTGCAAGCAGTGATTTTCTTTTTTTGATTTTCAAGATGTCGGGTACGATTCAGGGTTAGGTATACAAATGGTCATTGTGTAGGTAAGTTTGGTCCCCACTTCACCTGGTTTGAGATCAGGTACCCTTATTGATGCGGTGTGTCCCCCTCCCAAACAATGCTTTTCAAAATGTGTTTCGTCTGTTAAGAGTTTTTTGGCCAGGCATGGTGGCTCACGCTTGTAATCCCAGCACTTTAGGATGCCAAGGTGGGGGGATCACTTGAACCCAGGAGCTCAAGACTGGCCTGGGTGACATGGCAAAACCTTGTCTCTACAACAAATTAAAAAATTAGCTGGGCATGGTGGCTTGCGCCTGTAGTCCCAGCTACTTGGGAGACTGAGGCAGAAGGAGTGCCTGAGCCCAGGATGTTGAAGCTGCGGTGGCTGTGATTATGTCACTGCTCTCCAGCCTGGGTGACAGTGAGACTCTAACTCAAAAAAAAAGTTATTCGATTCTGAGCAAACCTTCTCCCTAGAAGTAATATAAATGCCATCTTTTAATGGTGAGATTTGCCAAGTGCGGAGGATAGCACTCTGGTTGACAGAATTTGTACCAAGTATTTAGGTAAAAAGGACTCGGGAGGGGTGAGAGAGAACTGATAGTTAACCATCTCATGAACTGTATCATGGTGCCACTGTGATCATGTTTCTCTCCCCCACAGAACAATATGGTACATCCTCAAAAACACACCCTCACACTGAGCAAGGAACATCGTAAGTACAATGCTTTTGTTTCTTAAAAGTTTACAGTATGACATTGTCATTGCCATGTAAATCTGTTGCTTTGATTTAAAAAAAAAAATGCTTTTAAGTAATTACATTCAGAAGATATTGCTGCATCGTAAAAGAAGACATGGCCCGTGTGATTAGTTGGATTAAATTCTCCTACTGAAGGTTTATGTACCATGGGAAAGTTTGCTTAGGGGGTATCTGGAAAGAAAGGTTTTTGAACCATTATTTACTTATTAACTGTGGAAAATAGAAAGCTTTGGCTTTTCACATGTTGGTCTTAAATACAGGGGGTGCCAAAAAAATGTTTACACATTTTATGTTTTACTTTTTTTTTTTTTTTTTGGTTGGAGTCTTACTCGGTCGCCCAGACTGGAGTGCAGTGGCCGCTTCCGGCCACCGCAGTCTCGCCTACTGGGCTCCGGCGATCCTTCCGCCTCAGCCTTCCGAGTAGCCGGAATTACAGGCATGCGCTACCACGCCCGGCTGATTTTTTGATTTATTGTAGAGATGAGGTCTTGCTGCCCAGGCAGGTCTCGAACCCACGGGCTCAGGTAATCCACTCACCTCAGCGTCCCAAAGGCGCGCGGGATTACAGGCTGAGCCACCGAGCCCAGCTATGTTTTACTTTTTGAAGTTGAACTGAATTATGGGAGCAATTTGTAATGTGACGTTTGCTCAACCATGCTTCCGCCATTTTCTTTGTCCTTCCTGTTGCATGATGACACCAGCATTCATTTCATTAACACTGTCATTTAAGTGAACGTCATACTTAAAATGTGGTACTCCCTGTAGATTTAGCTTTTGGAAACAAGGCTTGGGGGATTTGCCCTTGAAGCTTTTCTGCCATTTTGGGTGCCTAATTTACTATTAAGGCACTAGTCCTGTCACCCAGCTGTTCTTTATTAAGGACAAGTAAGTCCAGATAGATAGGTTTGGGGTTTGGGAACATTTTAGGCTGCACATTAAACATTTTTAAATGAGCGTTTTGACACAATTTGTCATTTCTGGATGGTATTGAACTGTGACATCTTTTCTTTCATGTGACTGGAGTGGTTGGCAGGACTCAGTGGGAATGAGGTCTTCTGCTTCAGTGTCTGATTGGTCACCAGCACCCCGAGTTGCCAGTCTCGGGATTTCGGGGGATCTAGGAATGGACACTGCAGCCTGCTGTCATTTTTAGGCACAATTTTTGTTCCACATATTTTGGAAGGTGGGGATCCTGTGGATTATTTCAAAAGCTGTTTAGTTGAGCTGAAGAGGTTATTTTATCTTCTCACCATGACTGAGTGTGGAACTGGGTTAAGTTATTTCCCAATTATCCATTCCTTAATGCAGTTTGTTTTCATTTCACTGTAGGAAAATGAGGGGGAAATTAACAATATGATGAGTTATTTAAAAGATAAATGTATCTGAAGAATTTTTTTTTTGCACGTGGTAAGAATGTATTTTATTTGTGGCACTGGTGGAGGAGACATTTTTGTTTGTTTTAAACATAGGAAAAAAATTCAACTGTCAATTATCCCTTCCCCTTTTCTTTTCTTTCTTTCTTTCTTTTTTTTTTTTTTTTTTGAGACACAGTTTCTTGCCCAGTATGTTACCCAGGCTGTTCTCAAACTCTTGAACTCCAAGTGTTGTCCCACCTTGGCATCCCGAGTAGCTAGAGCGATAGACACATGTCACCACACTTTCCCTTTTTGTTTTTTGGAAACTTCAACTGGCTCCTAAATTCTAAGACTCCAGAATCACTGACTTAGATTACATGGAAGGCAGGAGAAGGCTTTTTAAAAAAAAAAAATTCAGGGTTAGGTATACAAATGTTTGTTATGCAGGTACCCTTGTTGATGAGGTGTGCCGTGCCGCCCCCCCCACCAGAAGGCTTGTTAAACCAGTTGATGCTGGTAGAGACAGAAGCCACAGATCAAGGACCACCACTATAAGAATGCTGTGGAAGCTTTGTCACTTCCCCAAGGTTTTACACCGGATGCTTCTTCATAATGGTTGATAGCTAAACCCTGTAGACCATAGAAGGCCCTGGTCATTGTCTTTGGGGCAGCCAGGGAGGGGGAGCTGAAGCCTGGGCATCCCTCTTGGCTGTCCAGTATAGGGGAGAAGCTCTCCCAGGAGCAGAGGGCCCCCACTGCACCTAAGGCAGGATGAAGCCACTGCATCCTTGGGCTGTGGGTGAAGGGAGAAAGAAAGGCACCTGGGTCTGAGCTACCCTGAGAAGCAGCCTCAGCCGAGCAGGCAGAACTCATACCCTCCCACTCCAGTTTCCATCAGCTTTTAGGCTTGGTGGGGACTTGGACCATCCTTGTGACTCCTCCTTGAAGTGGGTGGTTCTGTTGATAACAGGGAGCTAAGCCTCTGCCATCAGAGGCGCCTGAGAGCTGATAACAAGTCTATCTTGTGACATAGTGCTTTCTTTGTGAAAGCTATTAATTTACTACATACACCATTACCCAGAAAAGGATATGTGTGATGCTCCTAATAGATTTAGAGAAGGAGTAAAGGTAGGACCTGGGAGTGGTGAGGAGGGGAGAGAAGTGACCCAAGGTTGTGTAGATAATGAGGGCGGTGTGTAGACTTTGTGGTTGTGTGGGGAAGGGGCTGGTGGTGTTGATTAGGTACCAAAATGAAAGGTACTGCTGGGAAAATGCAGTCCCTTTCAGGAGCTTATTTTTAATGGAGAGTGGATGAAAGTGGTGTCTCAATTAATTTGTAAAGTGCTGTCCTTGTTTCAGATTTGGTATGGCAGATTTTGGTGCTTGCAGGTTAATTTAATCTCATGTCAGCATTAGGGTTCTTGGACATGCTGTGAAGTGATTTGAGTGGCACGTAGAGTGCTAGGGAGATAGTCTCATGACCTGCAATGTCAGAAAAATTGTTAATTGTGGGGGGTGTTTATACTTTGGTTTAAAAAATCAATCTAGATTTTAATGCTTTTTCAGAGGTATTGGGACTTGGGAATCATTAGGACATGAGAAAGGAGAAAGCGGGTCCCAAGCAGGAAAGAATAAGTATGTGATGGGTCTGTATTGACTCTTCCATCTGTCCAGACATGGGATGGGAGTCACGAGGTGGTGGGAGATGTAAGTGTGAGAGACATGAACTCTGAATCTGTCGCCTTCCATCTCTGTTCACTCTGATAATGAGTTCCTTCTGCAGAGATCTACAGGTAACTGATTAGCTAAGACGTCAGTGCAATTGGCCCCTGAGTTCAGGGGAGAGTGTGTTTGTTTAAGGGTTCTGGGCTGTGGAATCCTCTTCCAGGGCTTGGATCTGTGGAGTGTTGAGGGCAAAGGGCAGTCTTTCCTTTTCCATATAGGCACCGTGTCCTTTATGTAATTGTGGGCAGTTCTCCTGTGTGGCCAGATTTAGTGTACTGGTATCAGTGCATCAGTCAGCCTCGTGAAAGGGATGATGTGTGACTATTTAAGAAACTCTAAAGCGGTTTATGTGTATTATTGCAGCTAACTTCCTTCTCTTTCCCTACCCCCAAATGCTAAGCCCTAACCAAAAGGTGCCCTTTATTTTTCTTGTTTTTGCTTCTGGCATCATCAACACTTACTTGGAATAAGAGACAGGAAATTAGCCATTATGGCCATTTGACATATTTATTACACATGTAGAAATTTTCTTTTGAAATGAGGACAGTACCTGGGTGTGAAGGCTGGGAGTGGGGCTGTCCCTGGGGTTGGATGAGAAGGAATGGAGCAGTTGGTAAAAGTTGGCATGAGTCTGTACCTTTCAGATGAACTTGGGTTTTCAACTTTTACTCAAAACCTTACTGGGTTTCAAATGTCTTGGTAAACAACTAAGGAAGACCTACACTATCAGCTTATTGCAGTGTAAAATCAGCACGTGAGGGCATACACAGTGTCAGGTGAAGTGTCCTAGAATTAACTCGGAAGACGCTGTTAATCTAAATCATATTTAAAGATAATTTAATTTAAGACATAGTTAATCTAAATCATATTTAGCCCGAGGAAATTAACTGTCTTTTCTTGTCTTGTTTTTAATTTATTTTTTATTTTTTCCCAATCTCGGCAATATTCATTGTCTTGTTTTTTAAACTTATATATATATATATATATATAATATATAAACTTATATATATATATATATATATTTTTTTTTTTTTTTGAGTTGGAGTCTCACTCTGTCGCCCAGACTGGAGTGCAGTGGCCACTCCTGGTCACCCCAGCCTCGACCTACTGGGCTCCGGCAATCCTTCCGCCTCAGCCTTCCAAGTAGCCAGAACTATAGGCGTGCGCTACCGTGCCCAGCTGATTTTTTTGATTTATTGTAAAGATGAGGTCTCACTGCCCAGGCGGGTCTCGAACCCGCGGGCTCATGCACTCACCTCAGCCTCCCAAAGGCACAGGATTACAGGCTGAGCCACCGAGCCCGGCTTATATATATTTTTCTTAAAGAGGGTTGGGTCTCACTATTTTGCCCAGGCTGATCTTGTACTTCTGGCCTCAAGTGATCCTCTCACTTCGGCCGCCCAAAGTGCTGGGATTGTGGGTGTGAGCCACTGCTCAGGACCCTTGTCTTTTTTTTAAATGTTGGCTTATACTATTTGAAGGTGTTTTACCTGGATCCCTTATTTCAGTGTGAGCTCTGACTTATAAATATTTGCTGATAAATATTATGAGGAAGTATGTGTAAATCTTATAGCACATTTGTCATTAAAGTCATGTCCCCACCCCTAATTCAGTGTTTCAGCTCTTCTGAAAACAGAGCAAACACTGTGCTGGTCACCTACACATTTGAAGATCTGCATTGAACTGTCAGCGTCACAGAGCACTTTTAGCAATGATTCTTGGTACTTCAATAGCTGGCATTGCCGAAAGATGTGCTTTGTGTTCACTCCCCACTTACGTGATCAAGTGGCTGAGAATCTAGGGTCAGAGATGTGCATCATATAGATGTGTAACCTAGATAAAGAGGAAGGTGTTTCATTTGTTTTCAGGAGGAAAAGAGACATAAACTGAAGGAGAATAAGGAATGTAGTTTCTTTTAATTAATATTAGCCATACTACAGAGAAATGTGAATGTGTAAGATTGGGTGTCATAGAGCTTCCATTCTTAAGTGGAAGCAAACAAACAGAACTGTGTTGTGCAATGTTCAAAAATGCTTATTTCATAATGATAGTCACTAGGACACATTAAACCAATATTTAGAAAATGCTGGAACTTCCCAGTGTAGAACCACCTTCTTTCCTCATCTGCACTTAAGGGTTACCATGAAAATACAGTTAAACTGACTGGAATAATTAGTTTAACTCTTGGATGAGTACGTATCCTAGCTTTAGGAGGCTATCTTGTAGGATCTCTTGCAGGACAATATTTGATTTAACGTTGTGTACAAGCTCATGCTAGAAACTTATACTGGAGGCACATTCTGATAAAGACATGAAATGAGGCAGGTTTTAAATAATCCTTAAAATATCTGGAGAATTGCCTTCCCCAGGGAACTCACCATGGAGCTGTGCTTGAGTGGTGCATTGCTTGGAATACTCAGGGAGCTCCCCTTTGGAATAATATGTACTTGATCTCAGGCTAGAGGTCAAATAAAATGGACAAGAACAATACATTTATCAAGGGTCTGTTATGAACCAGGTGTAAAGTTAACTAGTTTCCATTTATGTTCTGCAAAAGAACCATTGTGTTCATCGTTCTTTAACATGCTTTTAACCCAAATTATATGAATATTATCTTCTGGGCTTGAGTCCAAGAGACTCGGAGATATTTCCAATATTGGCCTCCATTCATCCACTCTGCATCATGGTTGAACTCAGGCCATGAGCTTGGTTGCTTCAGGTGTTTGGAGAAACAGCATTCAGTAAAACGAAAGTCTTGTCTTGCATGTTTTGTTACAAAGTGCAGGTGGCATATGATATGCTGCTGTGATTTTACAGGGCTGGGGGAAGAGTCTTTTTGGGTGGTGGTGACACTTCAGTGATTGAGGTCAGGAAAGGTCTCTCAGAGGCAGTGACATTGATGATGAGAGAAAGGCAGAGACTACTTACAGCCCTGAACAAGGTTTGATAGATGAAGGCCCGGAAAGCATTTTTGAAAGTGACTGCTTTGAAGGAGTTCATTTGCATATATAAAATCTGGTTTTAAGGGCTCTCTCTTAAGGGTCCATTTAAGTGTTATTTTAATCATAGCTGCCAACTTACTATAGTAAGTGACCTTAGACTAATGTAGACATAGATTGAAAGACTGAAGACAATATGCTTTTATTCACTGAGTCTATTAACTTTAAGAGCAATTTGTGCATTTCACGTTCTTCTGGGATGCTGGGCTGTTAAACTAACACGGTGCAGGTTGCTTTCACAGGAATATTCACATATACTCCCTCTGTCCCCCACCCCCCACCCCAACAAAAGCCTCTAAGACCCTTGACAACCTAACCCCTGCCACTCTCCTTTCCCACATACAAGTTCACTTTCCATCCAGCCACCATGCCCTCTGTGTGACACTCGATCTGATGACCTTCCCTCTCCTACCAGGTCTCTCCTGGGATGACCCCTACCAGTGCAGTTTTCCCTAACAATCTGTGTAAATGTGTGACTCACAGCCACTCCCTCTCTTTTATCTCTCTTCCCTTCCATAGTCTTCCCCCCTCACACACACACACCCCCCCCACCCCACCCCCACCCCCACAGAGACAGGGCCTCACTGTTTTCCAGGCTGGACTCAAACTCCAGGGCTCCAGCAATCCTTCTTCCTTGACCTTCCCAAGTACTGGGATTACTGGCATGAGCCATCATACCCGGCCCCTTTGTAGCCTTGTTACCCACCGAGAACATGTATATTTTAGTTATCTCCCCCCTCTAGGCTGTAAGCATAAGCACAGGGATATTTTTTTGCTTAGTGTTGTCACTGTGAGGTCTAGAACAGTGCCTAGGGTATTGTAAGTACGAAGGGAAGGGTATCACACACAAACCTGATTGAATGCTTGAAGACAATATTTAATAGACATGATTTTAAGTAATTTTTTTAAAGATTTTATTTCTAGTTGAAAGTGTGTCCCTGTTGTTACTATGATCTTATTTGTCCTACTTACTGATTTAACTTCAGATTTTCCCTCATTTATACTCTTGGGAGTTTTCTTGTTTTCTTATTTGACCTCAGATAATCTTCACTTGACTCATGACCTTTAAATAATCTTTTATGTTTTCAGCAACAGTTTGTATCAATCACCCAAGAAGCTGTTTCGTGATAGTTAATCGTGGATGGAGTCCCTCTCCCTGCTGTTCTACTGGCACTTGTCTCCTGCAGACAGTTGCTCCATGAATTTTAACTTCGCCTACTCACTACTGTCACCATTTGCAAAGTTCTTGCTATATGTCATATGTTATGTGTCGTATGTTACAAGTCCCAACCATGTCCGGTCTGTTCTTTGTATTCTCATGTGTTCTCTTTGGAGCCCTCTTCATAATGTGTAACCTCCCATCATCTACAAGACATGAACTGGCCTTATCTCTGCCATATGTCAAAACAGGAATCCGAGCCTGCCTGAATGTGGGACTTTGGGGTTCTGGGCTGCCATGGAGCCCAGCCTCTTCTCTGCCCCCTGTCCCCTTACCCTCTCGGGTCCCAAGTCAGGGCTTACTTCCAGTGGCTATGTGAGCGTGTGACTTCCCAGGGCTTGTTTCTGAGAGTATGACTCTCCTTGCCATTTTAAGCACACCTAGTGCTGTGGCTATGCCTTTCTATTGGTAACTACTGTGAGCTTGACTTCACTTGCTCTTTCTTTCTTAATTTTTTCTGATACAATTTGAAACTTAATTTTTGTGGTGAACAAAATCCAGCGTTTGCAAAGCATATTGTTAACATCTAGGTAAATTAAGACAGATTGACATTCTCTTTATCTGATATAATGTACACATTTCCCATCAACTTTACTTAGATGCTTATTTCTAACATATAGTAAATCTAAATACACATAACCAATTATGCCAGTTTGGGGATTACTTTTAATCTGCATGGTGTATCTCTCCTGGAAAGAAACAATAGGTAAGTTGAGAACTGGAATAGCCCAACTTCCCAAAGAAAATGCATATTGTCCTTCGGTGGATAAAAATTCACTTACTCTTTCTCGAATAAAAAGAGAATAAGAGATGGAAAGCCAAGAAATAGGGTTATTTAAAGTCTTTTTGGGATTTGAATTGAGATGTTGCAGAATATTGGCAAAGGAAGCATGGGCCAAGCCTGACAGTAAAATGGAAAAGAAACAAAGGCTCAGATCTGTGTGTCTCCTCACAGTAACAGCTGCACTGGCTCAGGCAGCCCAAGCCTGCCCACCTGCATGCGGCCCTGCCAGTTTTGCAAGGACAACTGCCTGGAGAATGCACTCATTCAAGGGGTTTGATAATTGTTAGTACCTTTCAGCACAAAGTTTACTCACCACCCATGTAAAATGTGGTTAAACCTATGTGGTAGTTCCAAAAGGTGCTTTACCTGAGCAATTTGACTTTTGAACAGTGTCATAGTAGGCCATGTGGTGCCATGTGCTTTGAAAGAACTGCCTTGCCTTGGCATTGGGAAATGAAATTAGTTATTTGACCAGTTAAAATAAGGGAAATCTAGTATTTGAACTCTGCCTGCTAACTACTGTTACCATTTGGAGAGTTCTTGTTATATGTGGTATGTTCACTTTATTCCAACAGGATGATTACTGTGGTGTTGTCATTTATTTTATTTTTACTTTACTTTATTTTATTTTATTTATTTTTTGAGTCAGAGCCTCACTCTTCTGCCCCGATTGCAGGGCAGTGGCATGATCATGGCTCACTGTAGCCTTGACCTCCTGGGCTCAGTAGATTCTCCTTCCTCAGCCTCCTGAGGATCTGGGACTGCAGGTACATACTACCATACCCAACTAGCTTTTTTATTTTTTTGGTGATGAGGCCTTGCTGTGTTGCGCAGGCTGGTCTCAAACTCCTAGACTCAAGCAGTCCTCACCTCGGCCTCCCAAAGTGCTGGGATTACAGGCATGAGCCCCCACACCCAGCTAGTCATTGTGCCATTTTAAATTAAGGTCTTTCTCTTGGTGGGTTCTAGAACTTAGTCAATCAGTTAGGATTTCTGACTATTTATCATATACTGACTAGAGCAAGGGGATCTTGTGTCAGATGGAATAGGTTTTACATCCTGGCTCCAGCGAAGGCCAGCTTCATAGTCTGAAGTATGTCTGGTGGCCATTTTTCTCTTTCTTAGAATATGAAAGTATGCTCATGGTCACCACACAGGAATGCAATCCAGGCAATGCCTGTAAAGCTCTGGCCACAGAGTGGGCACAGCTATAGGACACTGTTCCTTATTCAGCAAAGGGGCACTATTTATCCAGCCTGCCTTGTAGGGTACCTGCCAAGTACTAGACAGGAAATCTGAAGGTGGAAATGACTTGATCTGGACTCAGGAAAGTTGCTAGTTGAGAAGGAGGAAACACATTCGTTGCGCTTTCTGGCCTCTTGACCAAGGTTTGATTGGTCTGAATGAGACTGGGTCTGAGAGATGTGGATTCTCTCTCAGTTGGTGCAGAGGTACCCACCCAGGTGTGCCGCTGTCTCTCTTCTTGTTTGTCGCATTCAAGGACTGGTTCTTGCTGGGCATGGTCATGCCTGTAATCCCAGCACTTTGAAAGGCGGCGTGAGAGGATTGCCTGAGGCCAGGGGTTCAAGAGCAGCCTGGGCAACTTGGCGAGACTGCCTCTCTACAATAAATCAAAAAATTCACAGGGTGTGGTGGTTCTCGCCTGTGGTTCCAGCTACTTGGAAAACTGAGGTGGTAGGATCAATCACCTAAGCCCAGCATATTGGTCTGTCATCTATGAGAGTTTTTTTTTGAAGAGAGCCATCACAGTCTCCCTTGACATCATGGTTCCTGCTTTTTTGATCCCAAATGGGTTTTATACCTGCAGGCTTATTTTCTTCTGGTCTACATAATTCTCTGAAGGGGAATGGAATAGCATTTTCATGGTACCTGTTAATCCCAAGAGTAAGTAGAGTTAAAAGCCAGAGCATTCTGTAACTTTCTGACTTACTTTAGGAGAATATAGACATGGAAGTTAGATGTCCAGTAGGTAGAAGAAAAAGTTTCAGGACTTTTAATCCTGTCCAAGAGGAAGAGTGGTTGGGTTACTTGATCATTGATATCACAGAAATTAAGGCAAATCTGTTTTATATAAGAAATGCAGTAACTAAGTGGTCCATTTACTATAGTTTTGGTGGTAGTGGTGAATATGGAATACACTTTGCCAGGCTTTTTTCTGGTTGTTTTATACCTTACATTTGTTGTAAAGATACATCTTTTATCTGTTGCTTGTATGTATTCCAGCCAAGTCACCACTGAGCAGTAAACCTGCCGAGTGACTTCTTGTGTGTCATTCTGATTGCTAACTGCCAAGTCTTATGACCAAAGGCTGTATTTTCTAGCCTTACTAAAATATGAATTTATCATCTATTAGATAAATACTGAGCAAGATCTGCATTTACAAGTTGCTCACAGTTTTCATTTTATTTAGAAACTTATCACAGGATGTTTTTAGTACATTTGTGAAAGTCGTTCCTTGGCAGAATTGCCACATGGCATGTAGGCGGTCATTTACGAAAGCGCCAAGTTTTGTGATTTATTTTCATTAGAAAATGTAGTGATTTTTATCCAGGTTTCCCAGAATACCCATGCCTGCTTGCTTCAGTGGTAGGTAAGAGCTTTGCAGTAGAAATCGTTGGAGATTATTAAAGACGTAGGTTTTTTTTGGAAATACTGAGGGATTTTCACCTTGAATAATTTGCTTTTTGGAGCACCAGGAGTATTCCAGCAGATTTTCCTTTCAATTTTACTTATAACATTTTCTCAAACAGTCAAGCTCATAAAATTTTGGAGGAAGTGGGAGAGAGCAGTTACCTGATACCTGACTCATTCCTTTGATATTTGGGCATCTCCTTGGAAGAAGGTTAAGGGTGAGCGGTATTAACCTTATTTTTTTCTTTTGAGTTCGAGTCTCACTCTGTCACCCAGGCTGGAGTGCAGTTGCATGATCATGCCCACCACAGCCTTGACCTCCTGGGCTCAAGTGATCCTTCCACTTCAGCCTCCCAAATAGCTGGAAGTACAGGCTTGTACCACCACACCTGGCTAATTTTTTAATTTATTGTAGAGATGAGGTCTTGCCAAGTTGCCCAGATTAGTCTTGAACCTCTAGGCTCAGGCAGTCCTCACATCTCTGCCTCCCAAAGCGCTGGGGTTGTAGACGTGTGTCACAGCGCCTGGCTAGGTGTTAAAATTTAACAACACATGTACAGACTGGAAAATGTTGCCTTTAGTATTCAGGTTCACCAGAAACCAGACTGCCTAGTGGTAAGTGTTAATAGAAGTTTGAGGAAGTGAACTGACCTTTCTCCCCCACCAAAGTTATAGGAATAATGTTAAAGAGACTCTGTAGACAATAGTAGCATATGTATTCCTGCTCTTTCCCATTGATCAGTGTTCACATAGACAAAAGAGAATTGATGACATGTGTACGATTGAGTACACCCTTCATGTCCCTTGGAAAAAAATAAGATCACTGCACTATTTGGTGGCGGATGCCTTGGTGGTGTCATGCTTCTTACTGTGTATTCTTAGATGGCACTTATGTGTCTGGCACTGTTCCAACAAATATTCATTCAACATTAACTCATCTATAGTTCATGATTCTAGTTCAGGTAGAGACTATGGAAGAACATTGTTTAAGTGTAATATGTATATATTTTGGTTTTGTTTGCATGAATTCCATCCTCATGGATTAGGGGTTGGGACACTTGGTCTCAGGGCTGGTCACAGATCCACTTTGTGGTAGCTCTATTTTCATGTTCAGAATATGTGGAATATGGAGGAGATTTTTTTGTTGTTTGTTTTGTTTTTTGAGTTGGAATGCCACTGTCACCCAGGCCATGGTGCAATGGCATGATCGTGGCCACTGCAGCCTCAACCTGCTGGGCTCTGGTGATCCTTCTGCCTCAACCTCTCGAGTAGATGGAACTACAGACATACTACCAAGCACCGCTAATTTTTGTTTTAATTTTTTTTTGAGTCAGAGTCTCACTCTGTCACCCAGGCTGGAGTGCAGTGGCATGCTCACGGCTACCGCAGCCTCAATCTGCTGGGCTCAGGCAATCCTTCTGCCCAGCCTTCCAAGTAGCTGGAACCACAGGTATGCGCCACCACACCTGACTATTTTTTTTTTTTTTTTTTTTGAGTTGGAGTCTCACTCAGTCACCCAGACTGGAGTGCAGTGGCCGCTCCTGGCCACCGCAGCCTCGACCTGCTGGGCTCCTGTGATCCTTCCACGTCAGCCTTCCAAGTAGCCAGAATTACAGGCATGCGCTACTACGCCCAGCTGATTTTTTGATTTATTGTAGAGATGAGGTCTTGCTGCCCAGGCGGGTCTCGAATCCGCAGGCTCAGGCAATCCACTCACCT
Organism: Carlito syrichta; assembly: GCF_000164805.1. Taxonomy (NCBI): domain Eukaryota; kingdom Metazoa; phylum Chordata; class Mammalia; order Primates; family Tarsiidae; genus Carlito; species Carlito syrichta. The sequence continues at coordinate 21,047 of NW_007245656.1, read as the reverse complement.
CAGCCTCCCAAAGGTGTGGGATTACAGGCTGAGCCACTGAGCCTGGCTTAATTTTTTGATTTATTGTAGAGACAAGGTCTCACCAAATTGCCCAGGCTGATCTCGAACCCCTGGGCTCAGGCAATCCTCTCACCCCCGCCTCCCAAAGAGCTGGTATTATAGGCGTGAGTCACTGTGCCTGGCCTGTTTTTTGTTTTGTTTTGTTTTGTTTTTAATTGTAGAAATGAGGTCTTACCATATTGCCCAGACTGGTCTTGAACTCCTGAGCTCAGGCAGTCCTCCCACTTCGGCTTCCCAAAGTGCTGGGATTACAGGTATGAGCCACCATGCCCCACCAAGATAGAGTTTTGAGATGATTAGAGACCTGCACTGAGATGGTTTCAGTGGCATTGCTGACAATTATATATTGTAATTGTATAATGCTAAAACTTCCACTTCCAGGAAAATAAAGCATTTGAGAAATAAGGAAAACGTAGACCTATCCTGGCCCTCTTTTGTATCATTAGGCATATTTTCTGTTTATGCTTCCAAAAGTTATTAGAAAGTATTTCAACTTCTCCACTGTCTGTCCCTGCCCACTCCAGCATGCTTCAAGATGACCTTCAGCTCAGTGACAGTGAGGACAGTGACAGTGAACAAGTAAGTCCTGGATGCCCCATCACACCGGCAGTCCTTTGAAATCCGCCTCACAGATCGAGCTGCTTGTTCTAACCTGTTTTTTGTTCTCTTCCTGGTCCTTCCTCCCCTTACTGGGAATGCCTAGACCCCAGAGAAGCCTCCTCCCTCATCTGCACCGGCAAGGTACCGTGCGGGTTTCTCCCATCTCTGTAGCAAACTTGCCTTTTTAGCCAAATGGGAAGAAGAAAGTCTTCTTTAGTACTTCTGTGGTTTCTTCATGGGGAAGGAGAAGGAGGATCCCAGGAAGAGGAAAGTACCTATGTAATATTTCAGGAGCTTAGGTCAGTCCTTAGATCAGCCAGGAAGGTTGTTAGCCTTTAAATGTGAGAGGTCCTGCACTCACATATAGTGTCACTTTAGAGGCGAAAGACTTTTCAGCGTTTAAAAATAAGCTTAAAGTACAGTTTATCAACAGTCTTGTGTAACCAGTATTTGAAGTTTGGCTAAAGAACCTAGTGTTTTTATGAAGGTGAGATATTTACTGGTTTTCAAAATCACAAGGCTGAATTATTTCCACAACTTGTTTTCTGTAGTGCCTGTTTTTTTAGTTATATGAATTTTCAAATTGTTCAGCTGCTTTTAGAAACGATCTGCAGTACATTTTAGTGTGATGGGAAATGACACTGTTTTCACTTGATCAACAGGCAGCCACACTTGAGGAAATGTGCTGCTTTTTTGGGGGGGTATTGGGAACCATTTGAATGACTTCTATAATATTTTCTTCTGATACCGAATTTAATGATATGCCAAGTAACTACCTCTCGTGGACAAAGAGTTAAATTATTTTACTCCTTTGAGATGTGCTCATCCATTCAGAGGCAAGGTCTGCAGTAAAGACATATACCTATCATGCAGGTACTGTTATAGTTAATGTGAAGGCAGCCTGAGTAATTATGCCAGGGCTCATGGATTTGTAAGGTCTGTTTATTTCCCATTTTGTTCAGTAATTTCGGATGGTATGACAACTCGTAAAACGTGACAAAGTAGCCTAACTTTTAAAAGTAAAGGAAAAGAGCCGGGTGTGGTAGCTCACACCTGTAATCCCAGCACTTTGGGAGGCGGATGCGAGAGGATTGTCTGAGTCCAGGGGTTTGAGACCAGCCTGGGCAACTTGGCAAGACCTCAGTCACTACAATAAATCAAAAAATTAGCTGGGCGTGGTAGCGCGCGCCTGTAGTCCCAGATACTTGGAAGACTGAGGTGGAAGGATCGCCTGAGCCCCGCAGGTCAAGGCTTTGGTGGCCATGACCGTGCCACTGTGCTCCAGCCTGGGCAACAGAGTGAGACTCTGACTGAAAAAAAAAAAAAAAAAGTGAAGGAAAAGAAGAAACCAAGGTGGGAATAAATTAGCGGCAGAGGCGACCTTGAAAGTATATCTGTCCCATCCTGCCTACCACTGGCTTTAGCTCTTCAGCTGGCTGTGTTTGCAGGATCACAAATTTGATCCAGCTTTTCTGTGAGGAAATTGTGTAGTGGTATAGTGTGTTTGTTTTGAAATTACCTCAACGAGTGATTGGGTTATTCTTTAAAATTTTTATTCTAATATTGCATGTTATTTAATCAAAATCTATTTTGAAAATATTTTGGGTAGATTTGAAAGCTTTCATGATTATAGTCAATGATTTACTGCTTTAAGTAATACCACCTAGGGCCAGGTTTTAAGGTTATGCATGCTTTGAAATTCTGTATGTGTCTGGCAATGTGATCAATATGTGTTTGCTGGCTGGGCATGCTGGCTGACACCTATAATCCCAGCACTTTGGGAGGCTGAGGCCGGAGTATTGCCTGAGCTCAGGAGTTCGAGACCAGCATAGCCAACAGAGCAAGACATTGACTCCAAAAATAAAATTTAAAAATTAGCCATGTGTAATGGCACACACCTTTAGTCCTAGCTACTCAGGAGGCTGATGTGGGAGGATCACCTGAGCCCAGGAGGTCAAGGCTGTGGTGAGCCATGATCATACTTCTACACTCCAGCCTGGACAACAGAGTGAGATCTCGACTCAAAAAAAAAAAAAAAGAGTTTTCTCACTGATACAGGATTTTTGCCTTGTTCTTAAAACTGAACTTTACTTTGACTGGTATTTGGGCATGATCCCTAAGCTACTCATAAAAAATGGCCTGTTTTATAATTGCTTTGGAGCTCACCTCCCAAGAAACACCACTTATATTCAATGGCCATTGGCTGCCATGCTGTTAGTTCCTGTATAGAGAATATAGGGAGAACTTAAATTCTTTTTCTTTTATGTTTAATTTCTCTTTTGATCATATGTAGCAAGGGTCAGCAAACTTAAAGGACCAGTTAGTGAGTATATTAGGCTTTGTGGGCCATAGAAGTCTTTATTGCAACTACTCAAGTCTGCTATTGGAGCAAGAAAACAGAAAACACAGATAGTATATAAAACAATGGGTATGAGTGTGTACTAATAAGGCCGTGCTGGTAGCTCATGCCTGTAATCCCAACACTTTGGGAGGCCAAGGCAGGAGGATCCCTTGAGCCCAGAAGTTGAAGACTAGCCCTGGACACCATAGTGAGACCTTGTTTCTGTAATAATAATAATAATAATAATAATAATAAAACAAAATTAAAAAAAAAAAGAAAAGCACGCAGCCAGTCCAGGCCATGGTTTGCCAACCCTTGCTATCAAGCACACAGTATCTAACTTAAATTTTGTATAGCTTGAATAATGTTATTCGGGAGTTAAATTACATGGGCTCCTCCTTTATGCAGCTATCTGATGACCTATTTCTGGGAGTTTTCACTCTCTTGTGAGCCACCATGGGCTTGTCTCTGAGCCAGAGGATGTGATAGTTTAGTGGTATCATCTAAGACAGGCCCTTCCTTTCGAGGAGCAGAAGGGCGGGCAAGGGGAGGAAAGGCTGCAGTCCTCCTTGCATGGTGCCTTCTAATTTTATCTTCGGTTGCTTTGCAGCGCTCCGCAGTCCCTTCCAGAACCAGCGGCATCAGCACATTCCAGCAGTGCAGAGTCCGAGAGCACCAGTGACTCAGACAGCTCCTCAGACTCGGAGAGTGAGAGCAGTTCAAGTGACAGCGAGGAGAATGAGCCCCTAGAAACCCCTGCTCCAGAGGTACCGTGTCCCCCCAAGTGGCCACATCAGATGGCAGCATTGTGCCCTAGGGCCGGAGTCCGTGCCGCTGGCTAGGCCTGACCAGAAGGCCAAATTGTTCTGTACGTGGGATGGTGCCTCTTCTCCGTGGAGAGCCGCCTGCTTCTGTTTACTTGTTTCCCACCAACTATCTGACAGAGGAGAGGTGGGAGCGAAATCCTCTCTCCCCTGTTGCTGCTGGTGTTGTTTGGAAGAGGAGCAACTCATTAAGAATGTTTGCACACCATTTTCTTTTCCTTTCTTTTGAAAAAGAAAACTTGTTTTCAGCAGGCCGTGGTTTTAATATTAGTAAGAGTTCTTTCTGAAATTTCAGGAATGCGTGATTTAAGGAGAGCAAAAGGAGCCCACCTGATTTAGCAAAGAGCAGGAGTGTGAACTAGAGACAAGCCATCAGGAGTTCTATTTTTGAATCACTACAAGCCGTGCATTCAGTTGTGGCGAAGTGGTTTTGCCAGGGCTCTGCATTCCACTCCCTTCAGCCCTGTGTGAAACAGGAATGAAGGCATTTGCGTGTCACTCATCCCCAGGTGATGTCATAAAGATGAACAGACCGAGGAGACGGGAATCTCTAGCACAGGCTGGATCTGAGGGTCTGTGCTGTTTGTTGGATTATTGAATACGAGGCCTCAATGACAAGCACCACGGTTGCCATATCCTTGCAAGACTTGGGTAGCAACATCAGAGATTATGCTGGGGAAGGAAAGCAATGGAAAGGGAAGGTATTCTTAGTTGGGTTTTGGTGGCTGAGTGCAGCCCCTATAGAGAGAATTGTTCTGCACATGTAAGATGAACATGCCAGGGATTGGAGGTTTCTGATGAAGAAAGCATTCATGTTTTCTGTGTTTGTCTCTGGTTAGAAGCAAGGCAGCCCACCGGAACATTAGCCAGGTACATCTGGCGCTAATGACTGAGAGTGAAGGGCCTTGTCTGAGTGCAAGGGAGGCTGAGAAAATGACTGCATTATTTTCTGTGAGATGGGAATCCAGGTCTGGCAAAGAAATGCTCAGTGTTTTTTGGAAAGGATGAGCATGGGTCAGCATTAACTGCACTTGAAGTGCCTTTCAGATTTTAGAAATTACTCTGCATGTTTCTGGGCTCTTTGTTTCTTTGTATAATACTAATTGCTATTGAAATAATTTCCTATGCTTCAGAGAAAGGGATGGCCAGGTGTGGTGGCTCACGCCTGTAATCCCATCACTTTGGGAGATTAAGGTGAGAGGATCACCTGAGCCCAGGAATTCTAGACCTGCCTAGGCAACATGGCAAGACCATGTCTCTATAGAATCAAAAAAATTAGCCAGGTGTGATAGTACAGGTCTGTAATCCCAGCTACTTGAGTGGCTGAGGTGGAAGGATCACCTGAACCCAGAAGGTCAAGGCTGTGGTGAGCCATGATTATGCCACTGCACTCCAGCCTGGATGGCAGAGTGAGACCCAACTCAGGGGGAAAAAAGCAGGGGGGACTAAAAATGCATGTAGACAAAATGTGTGATGTTCACTGTTCGTGTTCATAAGATATGGAGTATGCTTCACCTTACTCCATAAGAAAAATCTGCATGTTTGTTAGAAGTAAGATAATCCAATTAAGTAATAAAATTTAATTCGAATGAAATGGAAATGGTACAGATTTGACTGAATAATTGAAACTCGAAAAACAGTTTAATCTGGTGTTTGGGATAATGAGACATAGTTCCATTTTACTGCTCAGGAAGTTACTGGAATAGAATGAATATTACCCTTAGGTGTAAAATAAATGCTCCCATTCTGCCTTTTTTTTTTTTTTGAGTTGGAGTCACTCTGTCACTCAGGCTAGAGTGCTGTAGTATGCTCATGGCCACCACAACCTTGATCCTGCTGGGTTTAGGTGATTCTTCTACCTCAGCCTTCCAAGTAGCTGGAACCACAGGTGTGTGCTACCATGCCTGGCTTATTTTATTTTATTTTATTTTTTGAGTTATTGTAGAGATGAGGTCTCACCACGTTGCCAGGCTGGTGTCAAACCTGTGGGCTCAGGCAGTTCTCTCGCCTCAGCTTCCCAAAGTGCTGGGATTACAGGCTTGAGCCACCACGCCTGGCTGCTTTGTTTCTTTTTTCTTTTTTTTGTGTTGAAGTCTCACTCTGTCACCCAGACTGGAGTGCAGTGGCCGCTCTCGGCCACCGCAACCTCGACCTGCTGGGCTCCGGGGATCCTTCTGCCTCAGCCTTCCAAGTAGCTGGAACTACAGGCGTGCACTACCACGTCCGGCTAATTTTTTGATTTATTGTAGAGATGAGGTTTCGCCTGCCCAGGCGGGTCTCGAACCCGTGGGCTCAGGCAGTCTACTCACCTCAGCCTCCCAAAGGTGCAGGATTACAGGCTGAGCCACCGAGCCGGCTTGCTTTGTTTCTTAAAGTCACTTTACTACAAAGGCTCGTGTTTGTGTGTGTGTGTTGATGTGCAGATCCAGCTTGGGGACAGTGTGTGTGTTGTGTACTGAGGTTCACCTTCCTGGGAATGTTTGATCTTTGTTTAAATTTGAAGTTTTTAATTTTTCCTAACATTATTTTTACTTTTATTTTTAAAAGAAATACCTGCATTAATCGAAACTTCCCATGTTTGCTTGAGAGTAACATGAATTCCATTAACCAGAGATACTCATTTTAACATTCACATCCTTTATTCTATTGTTAATGCACTTTCTTTTCTTTAAATTTGCACTTCTGTTTCTCATCACTCTGTAGTTTTGCTAAAAGAGTAGATCTATGTTGTATGTAGCTCAAAACTTCTTATTTAAAACCATAATTCGTTCAAAAATATACTAACTTTTGCCAATTTAAGAGGTTGGAAGAGGTAAAGGGACATGCGGCTAAGCATTTATTAAGACACTCAATGAAAACCAATCAGATACTTTTTTCCTACTTCCAATTTGCCATATTTGGGTTGCACTAGCACTGGGAGGACAGAAGGGAGGGTGGGGAGAGGCAGAGGGAGAAATGAAAACCCTGGCCCTCTCCTGCACTTACCTACTTATCATTTTATTTTAAAATCTATGTTTAATCAGCCATTTAGGCAAACGTTTTCCCCATCTTGGCACCCAAATGATACCTAACCTTGAATGTTCTCTCTTTTGTAACTTAATATTGGGCACCCAACAAGAATTGCTCCTACCCTGTCCTCTTGTCTGGGTACAACAGCTCAATTTCACCCTGAAATTGGGCTGTAGGCCTCCCTTCTGGACATTTCAGGACCATCGTGGAAGAAAGTGTTTTATTTCTGTAACCAGGACATTTCTTCAGGGACCATGAAACATATCTCAATACTACCCTACTCTGCAGTCTGGGGAAGGCAGATGTTATTTATACCAGGAACGGCTTCCCTTTTTAGTGCACGCATCAGTATTCTCCTAAAGAGCATATCAGTGATTGGGGTGCAGTTGCCAACACAGCCAGGGTGAACTGTGGCCGTCCCTTCCCTGAGGAAGGGGGTTAGGACTTATTCCTGCTGTGATCAGCATGTGATGTGTTTCACTAGCTTGCCAATCTGTTAGCCACCAGTGTTAAACAACCGTCCCCCCTCCGCCCCCAGTCTCTGAAGGAAACCGTGTTTGACAAACAGGTATTGTGTGCTCATCTTTTGTCTGCCTCTAACAGTCAACCTGCCTTGCTAGAATATAGAAGAGATTTAGAGTGCATGGGACAGATGCCTGGCACATCCTAGGTCTCCTCCTTCCTACCTCCCTCCCTGCCTTGGAATTCGGATGAGAGCACGGTATGAGGTTAAGATAAGTGAAGGAAGCTGGAAAGGAGAGATGGAGTCAGCAGGAAAAAAGGCAGTATCCAGTCATCTTTCTGGCAAAATGTGGTCTCACCTGGCTTCTTCAGGTTCCTTAGTTCTATTCTGTTACGGTCACACTAAGCCAGGCCGCCTACCCGGCCATTTTATCGCCTAACCTTGTTCTGACCAAAAAGCTTTTATGTACCCATCTACATATTTTGCAGTGTTAGATTTCATGTTTTTTTGTTTTGTTTTGTTTTGTTTTTGTTTTTGTTTTTGAGTTGGAGTCTCACTCTGTAGCCCAGACTGGAGTGCAGTGGCCGCTCCGGCCACCGCAGCCTCGACCTGCTGGACCCCGGCGATCCTTCCGCCTCAGCCTTCCAAGTAGCTGCAACTACAGGCGCGTGCTACCACACCTGGCTAATTTTTGATTTATTGTAGAGATGAGGTCTCACCAAGTTGCCCAGGAGGGTCTCGAACCTGTGGGCTCAGGCAGTCCACTCACCTCAGACTCCCAAGGTGCGGGATTACAGGCTGAGCCACCGAGCCTGGCTGATTTCATGTTTTTATGGAGTTGAATTATTTGGGGTATTCCACTTGGGAAATCTGTGAGCAAATCATCCAATGAAAACTCTTCCACCTATCCAAGTGTTCTCCTTATTCATAATTTAGCCAGTTAAGTCTCAGGTGGAATATCTTTCGACTAATATCCACGTGTACTGGGTATATGACTTATTCATACAAACCACCTGTCAAAATGGATCTTAGGGAAAACACATAGTAAGCCAATGATGTATTGCCCGTAAGTATGATCACTGCTTACTCTAATAGACGCTACTAGCTTTCTGTATGATATGAAATCCGTAGGTATGGAAATACAGCTAAAGGAATACCACAGATATCTCGTGTACCCACTGAATGTTAGATGCAGTAGTGGAGTTTGGAGACACCAAAGTCTGTCATTCTGTTAATAAGGTCTCATAGCCTCATCAGAGACATGTGATGGGATTCTCCAGTAGTGAATTTAGCAGCAAAGTTTGAAATACCATTTAAGATAACAAGTCAAAACGATTGTACAGCTAATCAACATAATCTCATTGCTCTTAACTCTGTACCTTAGAAACACAGGTGCTATTTCAGACCAGGTTTCCCATAATGAGAGACTTGATGTTTGACTTTCGAGTCCTAGTAATTCTGATGTTTGGCTAATGTGACCTTACTTGACTCATTTTACCAAGGTGTAAAATTGAAAAATTAGGATGTATCTGTGATACACTGATAATTTTGTCATATATAAATATTTACTGTATAATGTTTGGTAAATAAGAGAAATGATACCAACTCTTGAAGAAGAATCATTTTCAGTTGAAAAGTATGTCAAAAAACAAATAAGAATATAGCATGAAACCCGGGGTAATCACTGAAAGTTAGTTATTCATTACCTACCTTCTGAAAACACTTAGTAAAGTGTTTAAAACTCTTCATTTTTTGTATTTTCTAATAGAATAATTTACAAGTCCAAATGCGTCGATTCTGTTTATATTATAGATTCCATAAAAAAATGTTTGCATTATAAAATTGCCAATAGCCTATTAGTCCATATCTACTACAGCAAAATTTCCAAATCACACAAAAAAATTGAAGATTGCTTTAAGAGTTAAATGTTATGGAGTTTGACTTATGATTTGAGAGTGTAAACAGACCCTACATTCTTTTTTTTTTTTTTCTGAGTTGGAGTCTCACTCTGTCGCCCAGACTGGAGTGCGGTGACCGCTCCCGGCCACCGCAGCCTCGACCTGCTGGGCTCCTGCGATCCTTCCACCTCAGCCTTCCGAGTAGCCGGAATTACAGGCATGCGCTACCACGCCCGGCTGATTTTTTGATTTATTGTAGAGATGAGGTCTCACTGCCCAGGCGGGTCTCGAACCCGCGGGCTCAGGCAATCCATTCACCTCAGCCTCTCAAAGACGTGGGATTACAGGCTGAGCCACTGAGCCCGGCCAGAACCTACATTCTTAGGATTGGAATGATTACCTCTCCCCAGGACAGTCCCGTATCATTGGGTGTCTAACACAAAAGAATAGTTTATCATCGCTAGTCAATTAACACTTTTCTCTGTTTCCTAATTTTTAGCCTGAGCCTCCAACGACAAACAAATGGCAGCTGGACAACTGGCTGACCAAGGTCAGTCAGCCCGCCGTGCCCCCGGAAGGCACCGGGGGCGTGGAGTCCCCTCATCGGAATCAGGAGAGTAAGGGCGACAGCAGCACCCCGAGTCAGGAGCGTTCCGAATCCAAAGATCCTCCTCCCCCCAAAAACTCCAGCAAAGCCCCCCGCGTCCCTTTCTGAAGGTCCCCACCCTGGAAAGAGAAGCTGCCAGAAATCTCCCGCGCACCAGGAGCCCCCACAGAGGCAAACTGTGGGAACCAAGCAACCCAAGAGACCTGTCAAGGCCCCTGCCCTGGCAGATGCGCGAGCCAGCCAGCAGGGAGACAGCGAGCCAGGACCCCCCCACGGCTCCAAAGACCAGACTTCCAAAGACAGGCCCAAGGTGAAGACGAAAGGACGACCTCGAGCTGGGGGCAGCAGGGAGCCCAAGCCTGCGGCACCAGCCTCCAGCGAAAAGAAGAAGCACAGGATCCCTCTCTCGGGTCCCCCCAAGGCGGTCTCAGGCCCAGACCCCGCGAAGGACAATGCGGGTGACAGAAGCCCTGAGCATGTGGCTGTTGTTCCCCTGACTCAGAGCCAGGGCCCACCCCACAGTGGCAGCGGTGGTAGGACTAGTGGCTGCCGCCAGGCCGTAGTGGTCCAGGAGGATGGCCGCAGAGACAGACTCCTGCTGCCGTTGAGAGACACCAAGGTGCTCTCTCCGCCCAGGGACACTCGTCCACCTCAGAGTCTGGTAGTGAAGATAACCCTCGACCTCCTCTCACGGATACCCCAGGCTTCAGGGAAGGGAGGCCATCCGAAGAAGCCAGAAGAGAAGCTGCCGGCCATGGGGAAGGAGCGCCACTCTGAGAAAAGGAGCCCGGACAACTCCAGCAAGGTGGCCAGAAAGAGGAAGGTAAGATGGGAGGGCCCCCACGTGTGTGTGACTTGGCGATATCAAGGACTGGCCCTTGGTTTAAGCTCAACTGGGCTGCTGTAGGAGCATTTGGGAGTCTTTACTTTGAGTGGATATAGCCTTTGTACCTTCTGCCAAAGTTACACTTTGTCTGGATCTTGATACTTCTCACTTAAAAAGTGTCACCTGAGCCCAGAGGTTTGAGACCAGCCTGGGAAACACAGTGAGACTTCGTCTCTACAAAATAAAAAAAAATGTAGCCTGTGTAGTGGTGTGAGCCTATAGTCCCAGCTACTCTGGAGGCTGAGGCGGAAAGATCGTCTGGGCCCAGGAAGTAGAGGCTGCAGTGAGCCTGGGCAACAGAATGAGACTCCAACTCAGAAAAATAAAAAGTGCTACATTCCTTAACTGGGCGTGGTAGCACCCGCCTGTAGTTCCAGCTACCTGGAAGGCTGAGGCGGAAGGATCGCTGGACCCCAGCAGGTCAAGGCTGCGGTGGCTGGGAACGGCCACTGTACTCCAGTCTGGGCAACAGAGTGAGACTCCAACTCAAAAAAAAAAAAACAGTGTTACATTCCTTCATCAGTCCTAATAGTTTGAAAAAAGATGAGGCAATCATTGATAGCTTCTTTAGGATAAGGTAGCATTTTGAAATACATTTTTGTTTTGTTAATGTCGGTGTTTACCACCTGGCCCATTAAGCTTTGCCATATCAATTAAGATGTTACATGAATTGAAATGTTAATTAGTATTCTGAATTATTGAAAGAACTGCTCTATACAGATTTTAATACTGTAGTATGATCTTTTATACCAATACTGCATCCATATTTAACTCCTATTGTAGAGCACCTCATTAGAGCTGCTAAGCACACGGTTAAGACACCTTGTTGTTGAACATAGGCTGAGATGGCACATTATGAAGTATTGAACATCTGTCATTTTATTATAATTTTTAGAAGGTTCATTGGGATGTAGAATGAATATAGCAAAAAAAAAAAAAGAGAGAGCTGTGTTATTTAGGACCTGCTATTACTTGGACAGACCACTATTGTAGACAGTCCCCTTTCTTCCTTTATTGTGCATCACTGAGTGTTTGATCTATTTTTTGCTTCTTCATGATGAAAAGATTAGTGAGTGTTCCCCCAATAGCGTTCTCAAGCCAACTTGCTCAAGATTCAGAGACAAAGGTACAAGAAGGGCCAACTCTCTATCCTTCTGAGAAGGTGTAACATTTTTTCTTTTTTTCTTTTTTTTTCTTTTTGAGTTGGAGTCTCACTCTGTCGCCCAGACTGGAGTGCAGTGGCACGCTCCCGGCCACCACAGCCTCGACCTGTTGGGCTCTGGCGATCCTTCTGCCTCAGCCTTCCAAGTAGCTGAAACTACAGATGCACACTACCACGCCCAGCTAATTTTTTTGATTTACTGTAGAGATGAGGTCTCGTCAAGTTGCCCAGGCGGGTCTTGAACCTGTGGGCTCAGGCAATTCATTCACCTCGGCCTCCCAAAGTGCGGGATTATAGGCTGAGCCACCGAGCCCGGCAGGAGTAACATTTTTAGCACTCTTACAAGTACATGAAAAATTTCTTACTCAGCTGTGGAAGTTGAGCTAAGAATAACAAAGGAAAAAAAATTCTGAAGCCTGCTCTGTCACGTCTGAGATTCGACTGATTAATCCACTAGGTTAAAAATATAACACGACTTTTCCAAACACTGAAGGGCGACTGCTTTCTTCAGATCCTTGTCGCAGGAGACATGAGGATGTGTACTGTCACCACATTTGCAGCAGGCAGGTTGAGTGGGATGGGATTGGGTGCTGACTTGTGTGCTGTTTTGGTGAGAAGGTTTCATGCCAGAAACCTTTTAAAACTTTTTAAATGGAGCCCGGCATATTGTCTCATGCCTGTAATCCCAACACTTTGGCAGGCCAAGGCGGGAGGATTGTTTGAGACCAGCCTGGGCAACATGGCAAGACCTTGTCTCTACAAAAAAAATGAAAAAATTAGCTGGGCATGGTGGTGCACACCTGCAGTCCCCGCTACTTGGGAGGCTGAGGTGGAACTATCATCTGAGCCCAGAGATTGAGGCTGTGGTGAACTGTGATTGTGCCACTGGGTGACAGAGTGAGACCCCAACTAAAAAAAAAAAAAAAACCTAAAACTTTTAAAATGGGATTGGGATGTGTGTGTGTGAAGGGTACAAAACTTTATGGAGGAAATTGTGATGGATCTAGAAAGAAAAAGAAACCTGCATCTTAAGTACCTGAGAAGACTTCAAGGATACACACACCTTTGCTCCCCCTCCTGGGAAGTCTTCTGTCACGGGTATCTTCCAGCTACCATGGTCTTGGGTGGGTGGCCCCAGTACTGACCCTCTGTATTAGATTAGCTCAAGTGCAGAGACATACTCACTTCTGAATTGCTCGCCTAGCAGATGAGATTGATAGACATTGGAATCCCCAGAGAATTCTCAACCCAGCTCCTACCGCACGCACCTCTAGAAGAGTTGCTCGTGACTCTAGAAAAAGAAGCTTCTAGCTCTTCCTGCTGACCCTAAGAACCATGGCCTCTCAAGGCCATCTGGGGCTTTCGCTGAGTGCCCCAGGGCGGCTCATTATCTCTCTGTTTAGAGCATGCAGAAGGAATGATTCCTCGCCTTCCTCAGTGCATGGTTTTTTTCAGAGCTCTGACAAGCCACAGAGCTTGGCCGGGGCATGCGGAGATAACCTGTCTTCTCGAGGCACTGATAGGATGGGTGTCTGAGCCAGTGGCTCCAGCCTGGGCTCCCCACAGCAGCCTTAAGCACTTAAGGGACTTCCTTCCAACTCCCAATGGAATGTAAAAGTCCCTTGGGTAATCCTAATGCCTATTGGGTGGGAACCAGCCTTACTAAGGACAAGATTGCACAAAGCTGGTTCTTTGGATTGAGAAATTCCTCAGGTCTGCTGTGTTCAGACATCACTGATCTAGGCACCCAGAACTGTTTGCCTGAAGTATGTCATTAGCTAGAAACATTCCTCAGAGCTTTCAGATAAATAGAAAAGCCAGCTAACTGGATACTTACCTCATGATCACAGAGTCATGTGTCCTTTGTTTTTTTGTTTTTTGTTTTGTTCTGTTTTTAATTCTGCTAGATTCCAGGTGGGAAATATGGTATATGTCAGTCTCGAATTCTTTTCTGTGGGGGACAGGGTATCCTCCTTTCCCAACGCCTGACTGCTTGTTTGGGGCACCCTGGTCCTCCAAGGCAGAGGCAGGGCTGTCAAACTTGGGTGCTTTCCCTCAAATTTGGATAGTGAAGATTGTTTTTATTCATTTTATTCATAAACACTAGAAAAAGCTCTCTGAGGATGTGGTTAGAGCAAATGAAGAATGCTCCTGATCCTTCGCATTAGTGGGATTTCATGTTTTTACCTAAAAGCCCCTTAGAGTCTGTCTCTCTTGACTAAAAATTCAGCAAACATTTTCTTTCAGAGGGCTTATCGGCTCTCGAAGCCATTTTAGACTTAAAGCTGTGTGAAGATGTCCCTAAAGAGATAATGGTGATTTGGCCAGGCACAGTGACTCACGCCTGTAATCCCACCTATCTGGGAGGCTGAGGCAAGAAGATTGCTTGAGCCCAGAAGTACAAGACCAGCCTGGGCAACATAGCAAGACCTGTCTCTACAGGAAAAAAAAAATTAGCCAGACATAGTGGTGTACACGTCTAGTCCTGGCCGCTTGGGAGACAGATGGAAGGATTGCCTAAGCCCGGGAGGTCAAGGCGGCTGAGCCAGCATCATTGTGATTCTGCCACTACACTTCAGCAGGGTGGCAGAGTGAGAACTCAATTCAAAAAGAAAAAATAGTGGCTGTCAGCTGTGGCACCTGTAGAAATGCACTTGTGTTTTTCAGTGCTTTAAAGGTATGGGAAAGGAATGATTCAGGAAGAAAAGAGGAGGAAATTGTGAGGGCAGATAGGCCCAAGCTCACACAGTGCTCCCTTACACAAACAACTGCATTTCTTTTATTTTTATTTTTTTTGAGTTGGAGTCTCACTCTGTCACCCAGACTGGAGTGCAGTGGCCGCTCCCGGCCACCGCAGCCTCGACCTGCTGGGCTCCGGCGATCCTTCCGCCTCAGCCTTCCGAGTAG
>NW_007245656.1:0-6270 GCF_000164805.1 Carlito syrichta | reverse complement strand
CTCAGGCAATCTACTCACCTCAGCCTCCCAAAGGCACGGGATTACAGGCTGAGCCACCGAGCCCGGCCCAACTGCATTTCTGCAATCTGATTACAGTTGAGATTTTATATATTTTTATTTTAGTCAGAATTTCCCTCTGTCACCCAGGCTGAAGTGCAGTGGCATGCTCACAGCCACCACACCCTCGATCTGCTGGGCTCAGGCGATCCTTCTGCTTCAGCCTTCCAAGTAGCTGGGACCACAGGCATGTGCCACCATGCCCACCTAATTCTTTGATTTATTGTAGAGACAAAGTCTCACCAAGTTGCCCAGGCTGGTCTTGAACTCCTGAGCTTAGGCAATTCTTCTGCCTTGGCCTCCCAAACTGCTGGGATTATAGACGCGAGCCACCGCACCTGACCAGTTTAGACTCTCTTAAGTCCTTCTAATGCTGTGTGCATTCTCTCACTAAAGGAGAAAATAAAAGTAGATTCATTTTCCTTTTTGGTGATACCTACCTCAGTGAACATAACATGTCTTTTCAGTAAGTCCCCATCCTGCTCTTGGTATGAACTTGGACTTATCCTGTGTCTTTTTCTTAGTGAACCTCCTTCAGAGACAGATCACAGGAAAGTACCTGAAATTCTCAAATGGCCGCCTCTCTAGGCTTCTGTGTCCCCAGCTCATGGGCTTCCCTTTGGGAGATGCTACTCGAGTTTTAGAATGTGGGCGCTGAAGGAACTTTAGTGGCTGCTTGGCCAGCTGCTGCCTCCTGTAGAAGAGATGAGGAGGGCACTGGCATGGTCTGGCTGCTGCGTGTGCAGGTCTACAGCTCAGGCATGCTGCCTCTTCTCCACCTGGTGTTCTCTCCTCTTCCTTATGTGTGCATCTGTGTTTATGTGCAAGTTCCTGTGTACAAGTGTCAGGAGCATTCGTGAGAGGAGCAGAATCTGGGAGCTGACTCTGGTGGTGGCTGTGTCATCCCTGGCTCATCCCCACCATGGCCCCCAGCACTGCATCCTGATGCCCACACACCTCCCTCCTCCATCTGGACTACTTTTCCAGGTGCCCCCACCACCCTCCACAGCCAAACTCCTGGTAGACTTGATCTTTCCAACTGTTAGACACTCTATGGCGCAAATTAACCGGACGCAGTAGCGCATTTAATCCTAGCACTTTGTGAGGCTGAGGCAGGAGGATTGCCTGAGCCCAGGAATTCAAGACTGTCACCCACGCAGCATAGTGAGGCCTGGGCAATATAGTGAAGCCTTGTCTCTACAAAATATCAAAAATTAGCCAGGTGTGGTAGTTGCACACTTGTAGTCCCAGCTGCTTAGGAGGCTGAGGTAGAAGGATTGCCCGAGTCCAGAAGTCAAGGCTGCAGTGAGCTGTGGTTGTGCCACTGTACTCCAGCCTGGGTGACAGGGTGAGACCCTGACTCAAAACAAAAACAAAAAACAGCTCTGTGGCCAGATGAGTGTTCGTTCTGGATAAACCACCTCCATTGTCCCTTGCTGCCTCCAGTGACTGCATGGGGGACCAGCTTCTGGACCTGGGTTGCTCTTACATGGCCCAGCAGGCCCGGCTCTTCCTTTCTCAGCCTTCATTCCTGCCCTTTTGCTCTGGGTAGAGAGAAGCATTTGGCAGATGATTGGGGCTGCCTCACCTAGCAGTTTAAGAAAAGCAAACAAGTCGGGTCCAGGGGCCAGCCAGCAGCCTCGGCCTCCCTAGGTGGTAGGCGCTGGTACCGCCCTCCAGGCAGACGCTCATCCAGGTGGAAAGAGAGGCCTTCAGCCCTGAAACGGGTGTGTCCTGGGGATAGACCACAAGGTGGGCGGGGGGGCTTCTTTGACCTCCTGTTTTCCCAGCAGATTTTGTTCTTGAAATTCAGACCTATGTCACCTGTTACTCAGTAATGCTTGTCTCTCACTCCAATGACCCTTTCTAAATCCATCCACTTAAAGTTGCAATGCAGTCCCACCTCCAGGGATTTCAGCTGTGTCCCCAAGCTGTTAGGCTTAATTTCTATGCCAGCTGACATATGTAGTGCCTACTCTGGGGAAGCTTCTATGACTGCTCTGGATAGAAGGTGACAAAGTTCCATATGCATCATATACAGCAAAAACCGCTTGAGCTCAGCGGTTAAGTTCAACCATCAGAAGGATTTTTGCTTTATTTGGCTTAATAACTTCCTTTCTACCAGCTTATCAAATATTATCTGTTTCTGAATTGCTAAATATTCATATAAAGCACATTATTCCAGTAAGTGCCAACAGGGTTGTTAAACGCTAGTGTTACAGTGTGTTTCAGGTGATTTCTCCTCTGTTAGCTGTTCCCTCAAGGCACTGATTGGCACAGCCAGCGTTGGGGTGGGTGTGTAAGGCTCATCTTGCTGTGAATCGTCTTTTCATGTGTGGTTTACGAGGTTTGTAGTCACAACTAGCCTGTCCTAAGTAAAATGAAATTATA
Organism: Carlito syrichta; assembly: GCF_000164805.1. Classification (NCBI taxonomy): domain Eukaryota; kingdom Metazoa; phylum Chordata; class Mammalia; order Primates; family Tarsiidae; genus Carlito; species Carlito syrichta. Next base: position 3,822 of record NW_007245656.1, on the reverse strand, counting down.
CAAACAAAAATCTCTTCTTCCACTTCTGAACTTTGGTGTTTTCTGTAAGAAGCCCTGTGGGTGATTTTTTTCTTGCTCTTGCCATGGGAACTCTGTGTCATTAGCTGCCTGGAAATACTTTCCATTTAAAAAACCATACTTTACTACCTCCCTCCTGTACAAGTTAATATCTGTCTGGATGTTGAAGAAACTTTGACTTTTCCCAAAGATAAATTTCTTGTCTTCTTGCAATGCATCCTGGGCCAGGTATGCAACCTTTAATCTAAAACTCAAGAGAATTCACTAGATCTCTTGGTGACTGGGTTCCCTAGGCACAAATAGGTGCCTCATTGACAAAGGGGTTACCAGTGCCAGTAGTTGGGTGCTGTTTTAACTTTGTTGTTTCCAGTGGATTCTTTTTCTCCCCACTGCCATCGACTGTATCTCTCAAAAGTCAGCACTATGCCTTGTTGAACAGAGGTTTGTCTGCTGTGCACAACCCTGTCACGATGCCCCAGCAAGCTTCTCCTGGTGTGAAATGGCTCCTTTCCCTTCTAAATTATGCTCCAAGCCAGATGTGGTGATTCACGCCTGCAATTCCAGCACTTTAGGAGGCCAAGGCGGGAGGATCGCTTGAGCCCAGGAGTTCAAGACCAGCCTGGGCACATAGTCGCTACAAAAAAAAAAAAAATTAAAAATTAGCTGGGCATGATGGTGCACACCTATAGTCCCAGCTACTTGGGAGGCTGAGGCGGAAGAATCGCCTGAGCCCAGGTGGTGAAGCCATGATCGTGTGGTGAGCCATGATGGTGCCACTGCACTTCAGCCTGGGTGACAGAGTGAGGCTCTGACTGGAATGAATGAATGATTGTGCTCCAGCACTCTACTGCTGGCTGTGCTCACAGGAGGAACAGCTGGGTGGTGGTTCCTGTTGCATTGGGTTTGTGGGTTTAGGGCATATGTGCCCACTTCGTGTATTATCTCCTTACTGGGTCACTCAAGATACATTGTATCCAGCTTTTGTGAAGAATGATGACACTTCTGAGTAACTTGTTTTTAGCTTATCTAACTGGTGTATTTGTAATTCTTTCTTGGTTTTGGCTAAATAGAAGTTCAGAACTGGTTGGCTGATCACCTCAAGCAGAGTGTAGAACCCTGCTGTCTTGTAGAAGCAGAATGTGAGCCACATGTGTAATTTTAAATTTTCTAGACCACATTAAAAACTAAGGAGGGGAAAAAATGCAAAACTTGCTAGTGAAAATAATTTTAATAATTTTATCTACCATATCTAAAATATGATCACTTTAAAATCGAATTAAGCCCCAAAATGTGTTCCATCTATTAAGTATCACTAAAAATCAATATAAAAATTATTATATTCCTGTTTTTTGCATGCATTAAAGCTGCTTCTTCTTCTTCTTCTTCTTCTTCTTCTTCTTTTTCTTCTTCTTCTTCTTCTTCTTCTTCTTCTTCTTCTTTTGAGTTGGGGGTTCACTCTCACCCAGGTTGGAATGCAGGAGCATGATCATACTCACAGCAGCCCTGACCTCCTGGGTTCAGGTGATCCTTCTGCCTCAGCCTTCCAAGTAGCTGGGACTACAGGTGGGCACCACCATATCCAGCTAATTTTTTTGTAGAGATGAGGTCTTATTGTATTGTCCAGGCTGGTCTCAAATTCCTGGGTTCAAGCAGTCCTCCTACCTCAGCCTCCCAAAGTTCTGGTATTAGGGGAGCGAGCTGCACTAAATCTTCAAAGTTATTTTTACTTCAGACTAGCCCTGTTATAGTTCAGGTGTGGCTAGATGTATCTATGCCTGTGGCTGTCAGATGGGTGTGTGCGGGGCAGTGAGACCCCCATAGCTGGAGGACTGCAGGCTCATTTGCTCTCATCCTTTTCCTCCTCCTGCATTTTCCTTTCTTAATGTTTTCACTTCTGTACCACAAGTTTAAAAACAAGTATCTTTGTGAGCGACCCTGAATGAAGCTGTTTTGAAATAAGACAGTGCATAAATGAATATGACTGTTTTTCCAAGGAGTCTGCGCAGCGTGGGATGGAGGCATACACGCAGACACATGGCTTGCAAGGTGTCAGGTGTTTTCTGCTTCCCGTTCTTTTGTGCGGGGCCAGGTTACTTGTTGGTGTCTGGGCAGACCTCCATATCTGAATTTATTCATTTTTCTTGGACAATTTCAGGGGAAGAGGAAGACATAGTGGTGAAAACTGGAGCTTCCCACAACCCATTAATTTGGAGATTTTTTTTTTTTAATGACTTAAGACAGGACTTCAGGTTTGTGAGGGACTGTCCTAAATTGACTGGTGGTGTCCCAGATTTCTATCTTGGCGACCTGACACCCTCTGGAGTTTTGATCTAGATGCACATGAGAATTCATGGAAGGATCCCAGCCCTCACTTACCTGGCACTTGACAGACAGTGTGTGGGAAGGAGGCCAGGACATCTGTAGGTTAGACTTCTTGTAAGGTTGGCGTCTGTGTTGGCAGCCAGGCGCAAGAACAGGGAAGATTTTGCCGTGAAGAATTCTTCTTTTTCAGCATATTTAGTTAGCACTTGAGTTGGTTAAATGGCTGCTTTTGAGGTGCTCAAATTCTGTAGTGATGATTTCCCTTCTCTCCTCCCTCTAAAATCATATTTGCAGCCCTTACGGTTTTTGTTTTTGTTTTTTTAACTAAAGATGTTATCTCCCTCCATATATGTAGAGGGAGATAAAGACAATACTGAAAAAAATAAGAAAGGAGGGAGACTCAGTGCAGGGTGATGATGTCAGCCAGAATCCCAGAGCAACAGCTTCAGTTGGTGCTGGATATCTGTAGTCCTGTGAGACAGAGGGTTTTATAGCCTGTTTCTTTTTCAGCAATAGGCTGTTTTCATTAGAAGCCAAGTAAACTTTAAGGAGTTTGCTCTGAACTTTATACAGACAACAAATTAGTGGGTTTCGTAGATGATTCTTTTGAAAGAAGTGTGGAGACCTCAAAATTCATCCGCGTCTCACTCGAGGTGAATACACACATTCTATGGATTCTTTTCCATCTGGAGGAACATCTATGACGTGTTGAAGTCTGCTGCCACATGTCAGCTTTCACTTTAGACACCTCCCCTTGCTCGGGTGTGAGGAACAGTCTCCCTCCATGCAAAAATCTGTCTCAGTAGAAGTCACATAAAATTTGTTTCCTGCCCTTCCCCCATTACACACACGTGTGCACACACGTGCATACATGTACCACCCCATAAGTACTAATCACACACACACTGTTGAAGTACTAGTAAGATTGCCATGTGTGCACAGACATCTTCTAAAGCCAGACTATCCTCTATCTTTTCTAATTTGTTGGTACAATTCTGTTTGTAACGATTTGCTTTCCTTGTTGTACCTTAATACTAGGGTGAAGCAGAAAGAGACTGTGATAATAAGAAAATCAGACTGGAGAAAGAAAGCAAGTCACAGTCATCTTCATCTTCATCCTCCCACAAAGAATCTTCTAAAACAAAGTGAGTATAGTACTTAGAAACAGCTTGGTCTCTAAGGCAACCAAGTCTTCTTGTTTTTTTGGCATGGTCCAAAAAAAGGTTTTTTTCTGCAGTAGAGTCACTGAATTAATAAATTTTCCAAGCCGGGCTCGGTGGCTCAGCCTGTAATCCCACGCCTTTGGGAGGCTGAGGTGAGTGGATTGCCTGAGCCTGTGGGTTCGAGACCCGCCTGGGCAGGCGAGACCTCATCTCTACAATAAATAAAAATATTAGCCAGGGGTGGTAGCGCATGCCTGTAGTTCCGGCTACTTGGAAGGCTGAGGCGGAAGGATCGCCGGAGCCCAGCAGGTTGAGGCTA
>NW_007245655.1:231418-260597 GCF_000164805.1 Carlito syrichta | reverse complement strand
CATGGTCCTAGACCACACTGGGCACTTTACACCCTTATGAAACCTAAAAATTCTCAATGCTGAAAATTCAGCTGGCCTTAAGGATTTCACGTTAGAAACTGTGACCAACATTCCAAATAACGCTGAGTTCAACGGTTTTTGTTTTTTGGGGGGTTTTTTTAGAAAGCAGGATTTATTGAGAGGACAGAAAAGCTCCCACAGTGGGAGGGGACCTGAAGAGGTTGCCCCCCAACAGTTTTTACAAATATAACGTGCCACATTTGCTCACCATGTCATCCATTTCTTCTTCTTTACTGTAGCGGGCATAATCTTTCCTTAAGGTTCTCATTAAAATCATTGAAACTAAGCCCACCAAGAAGATCACCATCATGAAGGAGTTGAAAATTGAAAACCAATGAATCTAAAATAACCAAAAAAAAAGTGTTACCAACATGAAATATCAGTCACAAAACTCACTGGTCTCATGATGACAGTTGGATGTTAAGGCAAAACAACAACAGTCTGTTAAAATCTTTTAGAAAACAATCCAGACTTCAGACACTCTGGGGATGAGTTTTCATTTCCCTTGCAGGAAGCTCCCCTACACCGAAAACAAGCTATCACTTACATAGAGTTTCAAAACTGACTGCATGAATGAAGTGCATTTTTGGCCATACGGCATACGTTATTCAGCATTACACAGAAAAAGCATGGGCTTTGGGATCAAATAGGCTCTGCCAATTTCTAGCTGTTACCTCAGTTTTCTCACCTCCAAAAAGGAGGAGCTAACCTTGTAAGTGACCTGTAAGGTTTAATAACGCATAAGTAGCTCAGCCTACAATCCCAGCATTTTGGGAGACCGAGGTGAGAGGATTGAGGGGTTTGAGACCAGCCTGGGCAACTTGGTGAGACCTCACCTCTACAATAAATAAAAAAATTAGCCAGGTGTGGTGACACGCACCTATGGTTCCAGCTACTTAGAAGGCTGAGGCGCAAGGATCACTTGCCTGAGCCCAGCAGGTTGAGCCTACGGTGGCCGTGAGCGTGCCACTGCACTCTAGCCTGGATGACAGAGTGAGACTCCGACTCAAAAAAAAAAAAAAATTAAACAAATAAAAATAAAAAATAACACATAAGTAGTATGGCACCTGAGATGCTCAACAAATGTTAAGTTTTCTTCCTCCTTATTGAGCATCAACAACCTGAAAATTCTTAAAACACCAAGACCACACCATCGCAGCTGGCTGCCATGAACGCAGGCCACCTTCCTGACTGACCTCCTTCACTTGCTTCTGGTGAGCTCATCCTCACCACCATTCAGTCCTTTCCAAGTGAGCCACCCGTGGCACACAAACCCCCAGGAGCCCCCAGTTCCTCCATGTTCTCAAGGCACCTGGCTTGGATTTCATCCACATGCCAGCCACAACAGTATGTCCAGTACGGGCTCAGGGCCACAAGGTGCATCTGACTTGAACTCGGACTATGGTGCTGCTTCGGTGTTCCTTTGTTTATGTTTTGATTCCCAGAAGGTCCCCAAGGATAGTCCCACCATGTCTCCCCCCTCTCCCAGGCCCCAGTGCCACCTTCTCCTGCCTTCACTTGCGGCATGACGTGGCTTTCATGCGTGCACCCCACAGCCTCTCGTCCTGCCCTCGGTCTCCCTGAAGCTGACCCCCCTGACATCACGTTCCGCACGCCTTCCATCTCACGTGCCCTGCGGGATGCTTCCCCCTCCTTCTACCCCCCATCCCTCACCAGCATCAGCATCTCCGAAGGTCCTCCTCTAGAACAGCATCCACACCCTGGCGCTGGCCACAGGCTTAAACAAGGTAATTCAGGGAAAGCAAGCGGTAGGGCGCTGGCACATCACGGGTAGGAGATACTGGTGGAAGTGACTGTTCCACTGTGATTATTTTAAAGTGTCCACTTCACCTTTTGCCCCTCATTGTCTGGTCTCCCTCCTTCTTCCAGCACCAATGCTTTTCTCCCCTCACTTCCCCTAAAACACGTACAATCACACTTTTGCCCCACGACATTTCTCTTAAAGGCCTGCAATGAATTTCTCCACGGTCAGCGGCCCATTATGGGCCTCACTGTCCTTGATCTCTCGGCCCGTCTGACCTCTCCTGACACCGTGCCACACTACTTCGCCAACTGCTGCTTCTCCTCTTTCATCTTCAGGGGGGATCCTCCCACCTTCTGTGAACTCTTCCGGCACTGGACGGTGACTTCCTGGGGCTCTCAGAACCTTGAACTAGCATTCCAACGACAATGACAACACCCTCCATCCCACGCCCCATGCCACCGTGGGTCTCCAGTCCTCTCTCTCACTCATGTTTCAGACTTTCGCTAACTACAGTAATTCCCACTTGGATGTTTTTCTGGAATTTCCGACTCAGACTGCCCTTAAGTAAACGCATCCTCTTTCGCCTCACATGGAACACTTGCTTCTGATTCCCTAACTTCTGCTAGTGGTACTAAAATTGGCTTTGAAAATTTAGACTCGTCTCTGGTTCTTCCTTCTCCTTAATCCTCCATGGGTAATAATTACAAAGCGTTTATTTTTCTTCAAAGTGTCTCTGGTATCCATCCTTCTTCCCCATGTCCTCACTTCACACCCTGGTAGCTCGAATGGCCTCCTAGTTGCCCTTTTTATTCTTTTTGGTCTCTATCCTTCCTTTCGCTTCTCCTGTAAAAAGCTATCAAGCAAGTCTTTGAGGCATCACGCCCACAGATCACCCCTCTTATCAAATCTCAACTACCCCCAGTATTCTATGCTGGGACATGGCACCTCACCTGCTCGAGTCACTTTCCTTCCGCTATGTCCCAAATCCATCAGGCCTGTCCCCATAAGGCCCCACAGGCGCAGCACACTTACATCCTTCCCTGTATTTTGCTCATGATTTCTTCTCACATGAGATCTCCTTCGACCCACCTTAGCACACTCTACGCAGTCTTTTGGCTCCAGCTCAGGCACCCTCTCCACCATGAAACGCTCACCACACCTCCCAGGCCCTCACAGACATCCTCCAGCCCTGGATGCCGCGAGGCGCAGACCCACATAATGTGCTGAGTACGTACGCCTGGGGCAGCGCAGGTTGGCCCTGTCACCTACCAGAGCTCCAGGGAAGGGACAAACTATGGCCCTTCCTGAAAAACAGCAGCCAGTCGGCTGCCTCTGCCTCTTCGTAAGCCCGTTCCTTCTTCAAAATGACTATGCTGTTAAGCACCTACTGAAATTATCAAGGAAACAAGAAACACTGTTTTTTAAAATGCTTGCCAAAAAAGGCTATGCAAATCTAAGTTTATCATAAAAGAATCGTTTAAGGTTTATAAAAGCAGTCTGGCCGGGTTCAGAGGCCCAGCCTGTAATCCCAGCTCTTTGGGCGTCTGAGGCAAGTGGATTGCCTGAGCCTGCATATTCGAGACCAGCCCAGGCAACTTGGCGAGACCTCGTCTCTACAGTAAATCAAAAAATTAGCCGGGCAAGGTAGCGTGTGCCTGTAGTTTCAGCCACTTGGAAGGTTGAGGAGGAAGGATCACCAGAGCCCACGAGGTGGATGCTGGGGTGGCTGTGAGTGTGCTACGTACTCTAGTCTGGGTAATGGTGTAAGACTCTAGCTCAAAAAAAAAAGGGCAGTCTATAATAATAGGCTTTTCCAAAGATTTTATTTTGTTTTCATGCTGGGAAATTAATAAGTCAAAAGTTCAAGGAAAGAAAATACATGACATATATCCACTCTTAGTTAACTTATCAAGTTTTTTTTTTTCAGTTTTATATAGTCACTGTTTAGTAACAAGAAAGAGACACCCAAAATGCTAAATCTTCTAACAAGGTTGTCTGCCATTTTCTAACATAAGATATATGCAGCCTAAAACAGACATTAAACCAACACCTAGTAGATTACACTACTAAAAACTTGACATCTTATAAGATTCCTTTATCCTAAAAATTATGAAATGCAAGATTTTGAAATTATTACACCACGGAAAATATTTCTTGAGACAGGAGCTTGCTATGTTGCTCAGGCTGGTGTCAAACTCCTGGGCTTAAGCAATATTCCCAGCTCAGCCTCCCATAAGTGCTGGGATTACAGCTGTGAGCCACTGCACCAGGCCTGGGAAAATAATTCTTAAAAAGAATGAAGAAACCTGCATTCACAAAGAGGTTGACTAACCCTACGGACTCCGGCACTCCAGCACCCCCTAGTGTTGCGATTCCGCAAGCTGCAGGCTCGGTGTGCCATACCTTTCAGAACACACCTGCAGACGGGTAACAGGGCTGCCCCTGCCTGAGCGCCTGCCATGTACCGAACACAGAGCAAGATGCTTCATACACAGCATGAAGGTGAAACTGCCCCACAGCTCTGTAGAGTGTTGCCAGCCTGGCTTCACCATTAAAGAAACACACGCTGAAGAACGGAGCCATTTACCCATGGCCATGGTAAGTGGCAGAACCAGAGCTTGAACTCAGCTCCTGCCCCTCTGCCTGTGCCGTGAGTCACTGTATGAGAAGCGAGCCCCGCACACACACAGGGGACCCCACCCACACCTGCCCTTGCTCTCCTGCACAGCCAGGTTCAGATTCTCCACGGAACCCATCAGTCCATGAATAGAATGTTTTTCTTACATCTTAAAAATAGCCACAGCTCCACTCCCTGACTCCCCTTCCCCCGTTGAGATTTTGCCTCCTCACCACCCCAGACAGCTCTGTCAAGTTCACTAATGACTCTGGATGACTCCCACTGTCACTCTGCACTGCTCCCCTTACTTGACCCATCATCAACAGCTCAGAGTTAATCCGTCTACCTGCCCTGACACACTTTCTTCTCTTGGCTTCCAGAATACCACACTGCTTACTTTTTTCCTCAAAGCCCTTAGCTGGACTCTCTGACTCTTCCTAAACTCTTATTACAGCCCCCAGGATCAGTCCTCGGGCCATTCTCTTTCCACATTTCCCTTCCTGGTAATCACACCAGTTTCATAACCTTAAGTATCGTCTATATGCCAATTACCACACAATGTGCATCTCTAGCCCAGACCTCTCCTGAACTCCAGAAAGCTGGTCAGCATCTCCACTTGGATGACTTCCAGACACACCAAATCCAACATGCCCCAAACTGCATCCCTCCAGATCTCCTCCAAACACAGCCCCAGTGATGGCAGCTCCACTCTTAACAGCTGCTCAGGCCGAAAACCCTGGAGTTCACCTCCATCGTTCTTCATCTTCCTGTCAATCAGGCAATCCTGCTGGCTCTGGCCTCAATACATCCACAATCTAGCATCTTCTCACCCCCTGCACTGTTCCCACACTGGTCTGACCTCCCATCTGGATTGTCTCACCAGCCTCTCCACAGCTCTCCCTGCTTCCACCCTTGATCTCCCAGAACCTGTTCTCAGCAACCTAACCTAAGCGATCCTTTTGGAACAGTCAGGTGTGTCACTCCCCCACTCAAACACGGCAATGCTCCCCTGCCCCTTTTGCCTTAGAGTGAAATCCCAAGCCCTCACAGTGACCGGGATGGCCTGGCTCCTGCTACCTGACTTCATCACCCTGTTATTCCTCAAGTCAAACAAGCACAAAGGGCACCTCAGAGGCTCAGCCTGCAGCTTGTCCCCTGCTCTTGTCCCACTGCTTTTTCTTTCTTGAGCACAATACACGGACATTTCACTTACCAGTCAACTGCATGTCTCCCCCACTAGAACATAAGCTCCTAGCAGGCAGGAAACTGCCTTTTCGTTCTAGTGTATCCTGCTTACCTAGTACAGTGCTTGGCACACACAGCAGGTTCCCAAAGAACAATACAGTGCTCTGCAGGGAAAACACCAAGGTGGTCTTTCCCCGCAGTTGTCAATACCAGACGGGATTAGAAGCAAGGCAGACCTAGTGTCCAGCAGCAGTGTCAGCTGGGAGCCTCCATATTCTCAGATATTGTCTACATTACAAGCAAGCAATGCCTACACCCTCAGGACTGCCTGAACATACCTGAAAACACAGGCCTAGGGCCAAGGGGATGGGGGGGAGCGGGGGGGGGAGGAAGGAGGTGGGAGAGGGGGAGGAGGAAATTTTAGCTCCTGTAAAAACTAGAGCCCACATTAATTTCTTAATCCGAGGACCCTGAGGAAGATAAGAAGTGATGATGGTTCTGGCAGAGCCTAAGGGTAGAACCTAGCAGCAATATATGAAGCTGAGACCACAAAAGTGATGCGCCAGCTCAAAAGTAGGTGATTGATAAACTTTAGAATTTCAGTCCAAAAGATGAGACCAAAAGAAAGAAGAGGCAATCCAGGAAGTAACGAGGAGAACGAATATATCCCCTCATGCGTCACTTTTTATTTCCATCCTTGAGGAGGGAACCAGCAAAATAAAGCTTGCTTTTTGCTACAAAGAACAAACTAGGCCAGGCACAATAGCTCACATCTGTCATTCCAGGACTTTGGGAAGCCAAGGTGGATGCTCGCTTGAGCCGAGGAGTTCAAGACCAACCAGGGCAACATAGCAAGACCTCATCGCTATAAAAAAAAAAAATCAAAAAATTAGCTGGCCATAGTGGTGCACACTTGTAATTCCAGTTTAGGAGGTTGAGGCTGTAGTGAGCCGTGATCGTGTCACTGCACTCGAGCATGGGCCCCTCCCTGACTCAAAACAACAACAAAAACAGGAACCAAACTACCTGTACAAAACCAGCACCAATTCCACTGGTCTTATGAATTGACCCAGCTTGTATCGTTGGTGGGGGGTGAAGTGGTGGAGACATTTCTTCTCATGCTTGATGTTTCTTTTTAGGTGGAAGGATTCCCACTAGCAAAAACTGGCCTCATTCCACTCTCTCAGCCATCCCTTCCTTCCTAGAGAATGCAGACATTCTGCTCGTCCTCCTCAAGGGCGATGCCCACACAGAGAAGCCTGAAATCATCTAGCACTGTCTGAGTGTATAGGGTTGTCTAATTTTGAATTTAAGTAGTAGGAAGCCCACTCCACCACAGATAAAAGCCACAGTCTCCAGTATCAGTCTTCCTGGTGCTATTTTGGCTTCCCACATGTTATATTCTTCCCTGTAGCTCTCTTAATTAGTTTAAACCACAGGCATGAAGAAGGGAATTCTGGCTCTTCCTCTAAAACTCCCTATCACCAGTATGACTTCAAGCTCACACCTGATGTGACCTGATTTAGATCATTAGCTAACTCTTCCCATCACAGTCCTCAACACAGTATCCTGCAAATGGCAGATGCTCAACGTCTGCTAAACTGACTGGTGCAGCCAATGTCTTAAAATACACACACTGTTTACCTACCCGGTGTTGAAAAAAGGACGGATCAAGATATTTGTCAAATCGATCTTCAAATTTTACATCTGACTTTTTCCATTTTACCTGAAAGAGAAAACTTTCACTTGAAAACAAAGGTCAGTAATAATCTTATGACAAAACTCTAAGCGAAATTTAGAACTATTTACACATTTACAATGAAAATTAACTAGAGAAATGGTGGAAAGTTACTGACAATTTGAGAAGTTGAAACAGGTAAAACTAACCAACCTTCCTCTCAGTGTATTAACAAAACATGTAATTTTCCTTAGAGGAATTATTTCCGTTTTCAAAGACTATTACTATTGCTGACTTACGTATTCTAACCTGACAATGTAGCAAGAAATGAATTAGTACAAGCCCACGTCACAAGTATTTAAAGGCTTTAAAATACACTGGGACGTACATCTTTAGTTTTTTACTACATTACTTTTATTACAACTATCAAATTTCTTTGTAAGTTCAGTTATACAAACATTATTTGCACTAGTTACACATGTACAAAGTTTGAAAAACTTGCAAAACTGGCTACCAGCATGGACTCATTCCAGTTACAAGGAAAATAATGGTCAAGAGAAACCCTACCTACATTGGATTTTTCTCTCCTTTCCACTACCTAAGCCTAAGAGAACAGTTTGCTTGACAGTTTCTAAAGAGCTGCCAAGCTGTCAGTGTGTAGGAGGCTAGCACTCCAGCTGACAGAGAAGCCGTGGTAACGCTACCTATCCAGCAACCTGCACCACGGCATCATCTCTACCTGCAATAGCAAAAAAGAAAGAGAAGCATCAAGTCCTGCAATCTAAAACTACAACTATGGAATACACGCTGGGTTAGCTGACCTGCCAGGCACATGGTAAACTTCGTGGCAGCACACAGCAGGCCCTGTAAATGCATGACTGGTGTCTAACACCGCAGGTCTGAAGCAAAACCTCTCCTCACGTTTAGGAGACTTACTTAGGCATACTGAGGAAATAGTTCCCATAGTATTCTGTTGCATTCTGTTTCAAGCAACATTTTCATGTACTAAAGCTCAAAAACACACTTAAATTGTTGATATCAGATCACAAACTACTTTCTGCATAAAATTATTTTGCTACTTACTGAATAGGACATCTGGATTTTAGTATTTGGAACCAGTTTCACCTTTCCTTCACTAGTTAGGTTAACATCAACAATTCTATTTCCATTAAAACCTATTTCAAGTTTTTTGTAGGTCCAAAGATAGTAATCTTCTCCATTTTCATCAGCCTCACCAACAATGCCTACAAAAGAAGAAACATTTTATGCAAGGTAACATCACTTAATATTTAAAATACCCTAGAAGCAAAAAGCTCACTGCCAGTGTTTTTATTTGGCATAAAACCGCAGTATTATCATGACTCCTCACTGTTAGAACAAAGCAAAGTTGCAAACTGGAAGTCTTCTCCTCATTAACTACTTAGCAAATACACACCAGGTCATACCACAGTGAAAGGTTATGAACAGCTGCATAACTGATCACTAATTTAATTTTCTTTTCTTTTCTTTTTTTTTTTTTTTTTTTTTTTTTTTGAGTTGGAGTCTCACTCTGTCGCCCAGACTGGCCACTGCAGCCTCACCTGCTGGTCTCCAGCGATCCTTCCGCCTCAGCCTTCCGAGTAGCCGGAATTACAGGCATGCGCTACCACGCCCAGCTGATGTTTTGATTTATTGTAGAGATGAGGTCTCGCTGCCCAGGCGGGTCTCGAACCCACGGGCTCAGGCAATCCACTCACCTCAGCCTCCCAAAGCGCGGGATTACAGGCTGAGCCACCGAACCTGGCCTAATTTAATTTTCAATGCTCACGCATTGTCACTGGTATTATCATCACTGTAACAATATCATCTTACACATGTGCATTCCCTAACACCTCAAAATTTCAGGGAAGTGCTATATCACACCATCTGTTAAGGTTACCAAGCCATTAGTGATCAAACCAAAATTAAAATGAAGGTCTCCAGAGACCCAGTTCTGTACTTTCTGTAATAACCTAAGACCCACCATTCCCAGTAAGATGCACACATGTATGCATGGGTACCAAAACTTAAAATGTCTCCTTTGTATACACCAAGTACTGGACCTGTACCTAGGAAATCACCAAAATGAAGAGTATTGAAGATAAATGGCAAAGAGGTAGCAGTTTAGAATGGTCATTTTTAACATGATCTGGACTATGGGAAGGAAGATCCACATAATGTGATGGCAACAAGGTGACAGCTGAGGATCCATCTCTCGTGCCCTCAATCTGTCAACTGTTTGTCCAAGGCTCTCCAGACAAGCCTAGACACTTCCCAAGAGCTTCTGGCTCTATCAGCTATGTCTTAGGGCCTCCCCCTACAGTCAAGACATCCTATTACAGTATTAGGAAACCAATATGGTCACTTCTTACAGAGGATTATAGCTTATTAACCAAGTGATTCTGTCTAACTGGTACAAGTTCAAAAAATATACTTTTGTTTTATTTGGGGTTGCAGAGGGATAATTAAATCCCTCTACAGAATTAATTTCATTAACGTTTATTTATTTACCTGTCTACTTTGAAAAACAGACTTTGGGAGTGAAAGCGTTATACCAAATAAGAAGCTACTCTTTAAGAGGCTTTCAAAAGACTCTGAAACCTTTACCCCAAGAAAAGTCAGATAAGAATTTTTTTTTCTGACAAAGATTCCCTATGGTTTAGACATTCAGGAACACCCAAATTATCTCCCCAAGCAAGGCATACACTGAAGTCTCGGGGCTAACAAGGATTTAACCCTGGGAAAGCACAGTTGCCACTGCTGCTAAAGAGGCCCACAGCAATGACTGAAAAAAAATGAAAGATCCAAACAAGAAGCCTGTAAGCAACAAACAGGCAAAGAATCTGTTCTCTCATCAAAAACAAAAGAAGCCCAAACCAATGGGCTTTCCTGAACTATAGGCTCAGAAATCATCAGAGAATATTCGGCACATTTTCCTATTACCATCAGAGCTGATCACAGAAGTATCTGTGTTAGTTACCATAAAAGTAATTACAGTCTTTTATAGGAAATGCTAACTACATATACGTAATTAACATGGAACACAGTAATGATGATGCATACAATTATCTCTTGAGATTAACTTCCTTATAAATTTCATCCTAGTACAACGAAACTCTGATCTTATATGTCCAGACTTTCATAGTTTACTGCTCATGAGCATAGTAGTCTGCTAACAAATTTAAGAATGGGAAGAAACATTAATTATATACAAGAGCAGATGCCCAGAGACGAAAAAACAAAACCAAACAAAAAACAATTAGAGAAGAATGTGCTCAAACATGTTGGCTAAGACAGTTGGCTGTGCTTTCGCATTTTAAATAATGTAATCAAGTCCAACACAAATGATTTTGGATCATACATAAGTGTGTATGAACCATGTCATAGCTCTTCTCCATCAATATGGATAACCAAGAGGAAAAGGCAGACAAATTTTTTAAATGTAAGAGTTTTGGAAAATAGCACAGGAACCAGCAAAACAAACTCTTCAAGAAACTACCATGCCTAAAAACCATTATTGCCACAGTTGCTACATGAGAAAAAGGCAGGATTAAACTTCATAATCCTACTGAGTCCTCTGACTGTATTTCAAAGAACAGGTTAAAGTAAAATATGAGAAAATGGGGACAGAGGAGATTGTTCCAAGCACTTTTTATTCTTGAAACTGAAAAGTTACACTGCACAAAAGTTATATTTTGGGGGACTTTCATGTAAGGTCTGGTCAAAAAACTTTCAAGTAACAGGGAACCATAAAATTGGTATTGAAGTCATTCTGTAGACAATAGTGAAAACACAGTTACATCATGATTCAGCATACAATCACCTTAACATCACTCCATAAATCGTGCTTATTATACAAATTTTCTCAAATTTTAAATACAACATTCAATACTTACCCCATATTGGTAAGTCATCTATGTACATTTGGTACCAGTAGTGATTTTTGATGGCATATACAAATGCATCTCTCTTTTCTTTATCTAAGTCAATTTCACAGTAAGTGGCTGGCATCATATCATCTGCATAAAATAGAAATTGCAAATTAGTCTACTGGTTTGCAAAAAAGAATTACAGAGAAAGTTAACACAAGAAAAATGCCAACATTTCCTGAAGTTAAAATTTCTATTCATAATAGTTAAATCTGAGTCATAGATATATGGAGGTTCAATATACTACTCATTTCATTCCTTTTTCGTGTATCTTTAAGAGTTTTTATAATACAAGAATCTTAGTCATCTTTATTTTCAAAGATTATCTTACTAAGTGAAGACATCATCCACATACAAAGAAAATTAGACAAGAACATTAAGTAGCTTTAAAATAAACTGATTTTATAAACAAAAATAAAAAAACACATGAGAAAGTTTTCATTTAACATATACATGCAAAAGCTCATGGTTACATTCCTAAACAGAGGTAACAATTCCTAGCCATAAAATCTCTTAAATAAACACTCATCTTAACATTCTTGGAAATACAATTCACTAGAAGCCACAGATCCTATAAAAAATCCCAGTGACTATTCAAAATTAAGAAGATTAAAAGGCAAACCTCTACCTCACGGTTTATAAATTGCCCGAAAGTCCCCTAGAGATGAGTCATTTCCACTCCTGACAGATTTCAAAAATACTACTACCATAATTCTGTCGAGATGGTTTCTAACTTATAAACCTAGTATTTTTTAAATGTGCTTATGCTTCTAAAAAAATAAGACAAAAACCCAAAAAACCTACAAATACTCTAGATATCAATCAAAAGGATTCAATTGCTTTGGCATATTACTTAAACAATTGAAAAAAATAAGAAATCAATCTTAAGAACAAAAAAGAAAGCATAGGTTTGAGTTTAAGTTCTATACTATATTTCTACTATAATATTGGTTATTTAGAATCTGAAATACAGTTCCCAAATAAACATTATCAAACTTCTTTTTTTTTTATTTTTGAATTGGAGTCTTACTCTGTCACCCAGACTGGAGTGTAGTGGCCGCTCCCAGCCACCGCAGCCTCAACCTGCTGGGCTCCGGCGATCCTTCTGCCTCAGCCTCAGCCTCAGCTTTCCAAGTAGCTGGAACGACAGGCGCGCACTACCACACCCGGCTAATTTTTGATTTATTGTAGAGATGAGGTCTCATCAAGTTGCCCAGGTGGGTCTCGAACCCGCGGGCTCAGGCAATCCACTCACCTCAGCCTCCCAAAGCGTGGGACTACAGGCTGAGGCACCGAGTCTGGCTTCAAACTTCTTAAATATTGACAGAAACTTAAACATAAATTGTAGCTGAACCATGAACTTAATGACTACCTATAATATTATTTCCATAAAAAAACAGCTGAGCTCTGTCTAACTCAAAGCACCCAGCAATATGTCTCCCCAACTCTCAACAAAGAGAAAAGCTTCCTCTTATTACATTTCAGCCCAGAGTGAGAATCCCAAAATGACGCCACCAAAGATGGCAGTCAACAGCGAAGTCCCATGGAAGGAGGACAAGGAAATGTTAACCCTCACCCTCAAGGTAGGAGGAGAACACTAATTTGTCTCCAACAGCAATGACTCCCACACAGACTTTCTTTCTACCCACACCTTTCTAGGTAGCAACGAACTTAGAATTTTCAAAATAGCTAAAAATTAGACATAAATAAGACCCTTGAGGCTGAGCAGGGAAGCAAGGAGGGTATTGGGAAATGAGATTGCTATAAGGGTTCCTACAGTAGCCGGAGCCGGCAGGCAAGTTGGTAGCAAGGGCCCCCGCTGGGCTCCCCGCGGAGCTTGGAAACGAGCAAAGGGCAGCAGGCAATGCAGTTCCAGGGGCGACACCAGACAAAGGCAGCCCAGGCCAGAGGGGCCACGGAGGGCTATGGTGGCGGCAGGACCTCACAGCTGCCTCTGCAAAGCCATCCAACTGTTTGCCGTCAAACACAGACATTCGTTGGTAATGGCCATTAACCATGTGGCAGTTTTAGTCAGGAAGTTCTGAGATCTACACAGGATGACATCTACCAGTATAAAGCTTTAAAAGATTCCTCACAGTCCAAACCTGAGTTCAACTGCATCCCAACGGATCTATCAGCTCTTTCCTTTCAAGCCAAACTCCCTACCTACAGCTCCCATGGCTTGTGCTCTCTTGGCCACCAAGCTTTTTAGTTCATGCTGTTAACTCCACCTCAAACGTCCAGCCTAAAATCCTTCCCATCCCCAGCCCTTTCCTCCACAAAGTAGCACGTGATTCCTCGCCCCACAGCCCGCCTCATCTCCGAAGCCCCCGGCGTTCTCTCCATGCCTCCCTCACAGCACGAAGGCCTGGACCACTCTCCGCCTGCCAGCATGTTAGCCCCTCAAAAGCACCATTAGGTCTTGAGAGCTTTTTCCATAACTGATTACATCCCAGTACACCTGCCTCAGTACCCTACACAGAGTACAGAGTAGGCACCAAGCAAACACAAAATGTCAACAAATTTTAAGAGCCTGAGTTTCCACTGATTTGGCAAAAGACATCACCAGGAATAGTCAAGCATGTACCTCCACATGCATCTATGTATGGAACAGTGTGTGTGTGCACAGAAGGAGAAAATGCCAATATAAACAGATGACATTTTGGGGCAACCTCTCAGAAGGACTAAGAAAGTCTTGAAGATATCCCTCAACTGATGTAAAGTCTAAAAAGAAATGTGGTAAAGGGGAAAACCTATCATTATGGCAGGCTGTGCAAAGTGTGTTGCCTGTTTTAATGAAACTCCTCTTCCATTTATGTAGACAAACAAAAACATCACAAATAACTGAAGAGTCTGATTGCCCAACTGAAATGCACTCCTCTCAGAAAAGTCGCTTTGAAGACACTAAGGCAACATGCATGAATATGCCACATCAGCATTCAGTACCCTATAAAACTGGAAAACAATCTGAAAAACCCACCACTGTAAGTCATGAAACACACATCCGTGAATGTTGAAGAAGACACAATTAAGATTTTACCAACTAAATACTTTTTATGAGGATAACGTAAAATCAAACTTTTAAAGTGGCTAACAACACTGATTTTTCAAACAGAAAGTAGGCTAGTTAGAGTCTGGAAACTGACCAATAATCTGTAATCAATTCCCAAAAAGGACTAATAATTGAATGAGCAGTGAAAGCATCAAGAAAACAAAGCAATAAGTAGTCATAAGTTCTGAGATGATACCATACCAAACGTAACTTACTTTCACTTTTGATAGCATTACTAAATTGGAAAATGAGAAATATCCTAGCTCAAAGCCAGCAGCACTCGGCAAAGTCTCTCCTGAAATCAGTTTGGACAAATGTATTGAAAAGTGGGCAGAAAGGTCAGTCTTACTTCGTCGAAGACCCTGCACCTGCCAGCGACGCCAATCAAAGTGAGTCACTAATCTCCATGGACCTCGGTTTCCTCACCTGTGAAGCAGTTCGCATCCGGGTCATCTCCTTCCCGGGCAGCTGTAAGGACTCAAAAGTGCCAACACACTCACAGTGTTCTTAGGCGCCCTCGGCCTCGGACCCTTTGAGAAGCCCATGAAAGGGGTATCTCCCTTGTCCCCTGCCGTGCACATTTACACAGAACTAAGCAAGTACACTTGTAAGCTCAGGTGTCCATGGATGCCTGAAGCTAGAGCTCCCAGTTGGGCTCTGCATCCCCGGAGCTGACCACAGCTGGAGAAGTAGGATACTCAATAACCGCTGAATGAGAGGGAAAAAAGGACTGGAAAAGCTAGGGTGTTCAAGTTCATGAAACAATTCTAGAGAGTGCTGACTAGCTGACCAACCTGACCAGCGGTATAAACTGCACAATTTCTTCTAAGTGGCTATTGGGCAGCATGTACTGAGAACGGCCTTGCATGTTTTCATACCCTTTGATTCAGTCATTCTACTCATAAGAATTTATCCTAAAAAAAGATGAAAAGATGCATTAAAATACTTATGGGAGGCCAGGCTTGGTGGCTCAGCCTGTAATCCCAGCACTTTGGGAGGCCAAGGCGAGTGGAATGCCTGAGCCTGTGGGTTCAAGACCAGCCTGGGCAACTTGGTGAGACCTCATCTCTACAATAAATAATTTTTTTTTTAAATTAGCCAGGCGTGGTAAGTAAGCGCCTACAGTTCCAGCTGTTTGGAAGGCTGAGGCAGAAGGATAGCCAGAGCCCAGCAGTTCGACGCTGGGGTGGCCATGAGTGTACCACTGCACTGAAGCCTGGGCAACGGAGTGAGACGCCAACTCAAAAAAAACAAAACAAAACCTTATGGGCAAGGACAGCCAAATGCACTGTGGTTTCTAATAGCAGAAAAAGAAAAGAAAGGATGAGAGTATTAAAATATAACTGGGGCCGAGCACTGTGGCTCACCGTCTGTAATCCCAGCACTGTGGGAGGCAGGGGAGGGAGGATTACTTGAGCCCAGAAGTTCGCATCAGCCTGGGCAACATTATCAGCTATTCGGAAGGCTGAGGCTAAAGGGTCATCTGAGCCTAGAAAGTCAAGGCTGTGGTAAGCTGTGATCATGCCACTGCACTCCAGCATAGGCAACAGAGTGAGACTCTGACTCAAAAAATAAATAAAAATAAAAATTATATATATATATAAAAAACTGGGAAATGGAGAAAGAGTACAGTATCCAAGTTACAGTATACTCTGTAGCCACATTTTAAAAACAGTAACTGGCCGGCTCGGTGACTCAGCCTATAATCCTGCGCCTTTGGGAGGCTGAGGTGAGTGGATTGCCTGAGCCCACAGGTTCAAGACCTCATCTCTACAATAAATCAAAAAATCAGCTGGGTGTGGTAGCGCATGCCTGTAATTCCGGCTACTTGGAAGGCTGAGGCGGAAGGATCGCCGGAGCCCAGCAGGTCGAGACTGCAGTGGCCGGGAGCGGCCACTGCACTCCAGTCTGGGCAACAGAGTGAGACTCCAACTCAAAAAAAAATAAAAATAAAAACAGTAACTATGTAAGGACAAACTCATAAAATGTTAAGAAAAAGGCAGAATAAAAACTAATTATAGATAACATTCAATGAGTTAGAAAGGGCTTAGAACAGTGTCTGACACAAGCACGATGTAAGGATTTAGTGAATAAACTTAAAAATCATATATGTAACATGAACTCAATTTTTACATATTTTAAAACAAGCAGATGAATGGAAAGAAAGACAGAAGGACTGAAGAAAATAAAATCAAATGCTAATGATAATTATATCCATGTGATTTTATTTTCTTTATTCTGTAGTTCCTAAATTGTGTACACTAAACCTCTGTCATTGTTAAAATCAGAACAAAAACATATACATTTCGCTGAAAACAAAAAGGTGTAGATGTCAATCTGGAGAATAATGTTATC
Organism: Carlito syrichta; assembly: GCF_000164805.1. NCBI lineage: Eukaryota > Metazoa > Chordata > Mammalia > Primates > Tarsiidae > Carlito > Carlito syrichta. The sequence continues at coordinate 243,938 of NW_007245655.1, read as the reverse complement.
AATGGTTTGAATAAGAACTTTAAGAAAGTCCATACTTACCAAATTTGCGGTTAGTACAAAGTGTAAGAAATCAATAATAACGACTTGGCAAATTTCAAATTATTGGTCTGACTAAAACACTTTAGTTGAAACCAACAGAACAAAATATTGCTCAGGTTCCCAGGCTTCCAATTAAATAAGGCAGAACTTAACCACAAGTATGTTTTTTTCCCTCCTGAAACCCATCAGTAAAGAAATAGAAAGGGTCTAAGTCCTCAAAGACAAAAAAGAGGAAAAGACAATGGAGAAAAAGTTTCAACAAATTTTTAGAAAATGGAAAACCAGATGTAAGAAGACAAAGGACGAAAAAAAGAAGGGGGAAACATCAAAGAAGAGGGATAAGAAAGGAGGGGTCTGGTGTCACAGAACCCAAGAGATGCTCAGGACCTAGTGGCACCACAGACCTCAAAAGCTGGGCTGAACACACAGGGGGGCTGCATAAAACACGTCTACGAGGGGCGAGTGCCTCCGTCCCCTCTCCACCCGTCACACACCTAGATAAATACTGGACACTCAACCCTTTCCCTGCAGAAGAGTAGGGGCACCTTCCTCTAGAGAACTTATACCAGAGAGGCTCCAGAATCAGGGACAGCAGGAACAGCAGAAGCCAGGGGCTGAAAACGAGGTGGGGGGATCACCTTAAGCACAAATCAGGCTGAGTGAGAGACCAAGCCCTCTTCCCCATCAGGCCATATCACCCAGGCAGATATCTGAAGGGAAATATTGCAGTGAGGATGAGAATAGCCACAACTGAGAATCACTGAACTAAAAACACAGAAGGCTCTCAGCAGCCCTTGGCATTTCTCCACGTCACCAGTTCACTTTAAAGAAGAAATGCTTGTAAAATAATTGCACCCCTTAAGTTAAGTTGGGACGCTCAAGAAAGAGAAAATTCAAGAGACGATCACTAAAATAAACAGAAGGAAGGAATCTTACAGAAGTCACTGCTATTTCAACAACTAACGTGCTTCATTCTACCGCAGGAATTCTCCCATGAAGGGAAACAGTGGGCAGCGACTGCCTCTACTTCAGGGTTGCCATTCCAGATCGCCTGATGACCACAAAGAGCAAGCAGGCACAAGCCGCCTGGGCGCTCAACAGTTTACTAAAGGCTTCCTCTGGCTTAACAGCTAAGGATACAAGGGTGACCAAGAACGTTACTGTAACAGGCTGACGCCGCAGGTCTGAGGATAAATAAAATTCCATAATCAATCACTAATTTAACATTTCATCATTGCAAATACAAAATCAAGCTGGAACTACAGGCCCACATTGCATGCTATTACATTCATAACAATTACCATTTTTTAAATGTAAACTATGTACCAGGAACTTTGATAAATGCTTTACATGCATTATCTCATTTAAACAACTCTATCAAATATTATTTCCTACACTTCACAGATGACAAATATGAAATCAAGAAGTTGAATAACTTGCCCACAACCACACAGGTAAGCAGAGGTGGAGATGGGATGCAGAGTCTCTTCAACTCTAAAGCACATATTCTTTCCATGCTATCATGGCAAGGTTCCAAGAGGTACCCTCCAAAATTAGAGGATAATGAATTCAGGCCTGGCTCAAGGATGCTTAACCTAAGTCTGCTCTTCTACATTTAATGCATTTTCTTTAAGTAGTCTCCATTTAGCATGTTTGCTAGTGCTAGTATATAAGACTATGAGGTAGGAAAAAAAAGAAAGCTGTGCATAAAGTCAAGTGAGAAGCATCCAACATTAGATTTAGACTACCATTAGTTCCTTAAAATAGTCTCTTCAGCCGGGCTCGGTGGCTCAGTCTATAATCCCGCACCTTTGGGAGGCTGAGGTGAGTGGATTGCCTGAGCCCGTGGGTTCGAGACCCACCTGGGCAACCTGGTGAGACCTCATCTCTACAATAAATTAAAAAATCAGCCAGGCGTGGTAGCGCATGCCTGTAGTTCTAGCTACTTGGAAGACTGAGGCGGAAGGATCGCCGGAACCCAGCAGGCGAGGCTGCGGTGGCCAGGAGCGGCCACTGCACTCTAGTCTGGGCGACAGAGTGAGACTCCGACTCAAAAAAAAAAGTCTCTTCAGTTATCTTCGTTTTATAAAACGACACCAATCCACTTAGCCTGACAGAACTTACTAGGTTATTTTTCAAAAAGATGTGTGTGCATGCATATGCAAATATGTATGCACACGTATACGTAGCTTTTTCTGATTTCACAACATATCCAAAATTTTATTTAAATATGCCTTCAGAGGAATCTCTAAAAGTCAAATATTTACGAGATGAAAGAGTAGCAATATACAGTAAATACTTTAATAGTTTGCACAGAGACAGAATGTTCTAGCTTCCACTACGTTATTAGTATGACATGCCACACCCTGGCACATCACTTCCCCTCCATGCCTCCGTGAGCGGGAACTGGATGACACACTCTCCAAGGCAGATCTCACCTGATGAACATTAGGTTACTGGAAGTAGCAACCAGGAACACTTCCCAAAGCATGACCAACTGTATCTCTGAACCCAGTCAGCAAAGGGCTACACAGAGGATCAGCACAGCCTGCATTTACGACTGCACCTGGACCACTGAACCTCAAAGTTTCTCCAGCAGCAGATCTGTGCAGCAGGGAACCGCTGACACCGACTCTCAGGGAATGCCTGGCTAGCTCTCTTCTAATCTCAAGGTCCTTAGCTCAGTCCGAAGAGAAAATAAATCCCTCTTCTAGCCCACGGAAACCATCTTCCTCTATTTAGATAATCTCTCCATCTCAGCCTGTAGGAATTAATAAAAGAAGAGCCTGAGCACTGCTGAAGGAGTGCTCTCCTTTAGACAATCCACATTTGCTGAAGCGAGGGATTTCAAACCCTGATGAAATCTACATGTAGCATCAAAGCAGGCCTCCAGAGTTCACCTATTCTCTTGCTGGTTCCTCTTTAGTACACTAGAAATGTGCACCGAAGATGGAAAAACAGAAAACAGAGACAATTACACACATTATTGAGGTTCTCAAAGACCACCCATTTTAGTCTAAGTTTTCTCCTATTTGTGATTAAATACTTAAATTACCTAATTAAATTAAAACACAAACCTCAGGGCATGTTTACAATGACTCATCAAATTACACCACTGTGGTTTAAATTTATTACTTAATTTTATAATTAAACCCCAAGGGATATAAAGGGAGAAAAAAGAATATAAATACACACAGCACATCAAATTTCAACAAGCAAAACAATTTAAAAACAATAATAAAATTTAACAAATTAAAATCAAAGTAACATTATCTTTAAAGTGGCTTGTTAACATCATTCTCACCACAGTACTAAAATACAATTTCTAGTACTAAAAATACCACAAGTCAGTTACTATTCATCTTACACATAGAGACAATGAAGTCAAAACTTCAGTAAATAACTTCACTAAATCAATACAGTAAAAGGGGGGGGGATTAAAATGCAAAGCTCCTGATCACAAGATCCATGTGCTCTATTCAAAAACCAAGACACTGAATCAAAGATTCTGCAAAAATTCAATTACTCAAGCTTCTGCTCATTATACTAAAAATGCCTATGCAGGAAATGCACTCTGACAAACTTCCCAGAGAAAAACAAAAAATATAAACACACTCAAGATCCCGATAGGCACCTGCATAATAACTAGCTAAGAAGAGTTTTCTCCTCCAAGTTTAGTAAGTCCCTGACTTAAACTTTAAATATTCTACAGTTATCAACAGGGTACAACAGGGTACATGCTGAGCCAATGGTACAATTTTGAACTTGAAGCTTTACTCCAAATTTTCTAAGTAGCCACACATCCCATTACAGCCTCAGACCTCCAGAAATTACTTCATTATGAATCTATGAAGGTCTTCTCAGGCCACATATGTCTATATCAATAGAGGATTTACTAGACACGTTAGGGAAACAATTATTGTATTAACGATTATTTCTTATTTTATAAATATTCAAATTAAGTCTTAGTTACCAATGTGCCTTCCTAAATGCTATACATTTAATGTACAGATTACAACACTTTTTAGAGTCTAGGGCAGTGTGGTTTTCTTAACTGAGGGCACTTAGCAATGTCTGGGGACTTTTTTTGGTTTTCACAACCAAAAGGCACTACTGGCATCTTGTGGGTACAGGCCAGGGACTCTACTGAACATCCCACAATGTACATGACAGCCCCACCAACAAAGAATTAGCCAGCCCCACTGTCAACAGTGCCAAAGTTAAGAAACCCTGGTCCATAGTCTAATTAGTGTTACAGGGACTGTTAAGGCTTACTTACCTTTAAATTTAATATCCAGACCACTAAATTCCAATTCAACTCCTTGAAGTGCTTCTCCCAGAGTTTCATGGTAATGACTGATACTTTTTTTTGACCCCACACAGAATGGAAGTGAAAAGTACTTATACGTTTCTTGGCGATTATGGTAGGGTCCAACAGTATTCATCCATAAGACAACTTCCTCTTTATCTTGATACTGAAACAAGAAAAGCAAATAAGAATGTTTTTAAAAAAAATCTAATTCAAATTAAGGAAATATTTGTCCTGTGTTCTAAACAAAAGTGTACTAGCTCTATTAGGGAAGCTATAAAATCAAATCAGCTTATTTTAATCTGATGACCAATTATCCACACCTTAAAAATGAAACTTGGTGTATTTTAAAATTATATCCTCTGATTGTGGTCTCAGGCAGATCTACCTTTTCCAAACTTTGTTTAACAGAAGACAGTGTTTACAAGTATGTCTATAGTTAATATTTATACTATCCAATAATGGTAAAGCTAAAGCTGACATGATTCACCATGCTAACATGGACACGGAAGGAGGAAACAAAATCAGCAGCTTGTCCAGAACCTCGTGTTAATCATTAGACACTCAAAAAAGGCTAATGCTGCCAGCAAGCACAAATACGCTCCCATCTCCCTCCCAGTTCCTCACACAGCCATTGGTCAAGGCACTAGAGAGGACAGAAATGACCAAATAAGAGGAGGAAAAGCTACACCATGAATGCTCCGTGCTCCATTCCAGCCAACATTCTGTTACCAGCCTGGAGATATGCACGGTGCACATATTTCTTTGAATAAATAATTAAGGCTCTACACATCAGGGAATACTATACATAGCTGAATCTGGAGTGTGGCCAATGACTTTGGGTCGCTGACTCCATAGGAAGGGGTCTGCCAAAGACGTCTAAGATCTCTAAAAGTTTAAAATTCCAATGATTCTATGAAAACCGATTATCACTGATAATTTTAGAACCTGCGATTCTAATTAGCAATATACATTAAAGACAACATAAGATGCATTTAAGTCAACTTACAGTGCAGCAGTCAATGCACTCAACAGTTATTTACTAAGTGCCTGGCTCGTGCTGACAACTGAGCGGATGACTGAGGCCCCAGTTTCCAACAAGACGTGTTCCCGCCCGCCTGGAGTCGGAAGGGAAAGGCGGCGTTCCTGCCTGCAGTGAGTCTTCAGCTCCAGGCCCCTCCACCCACAACTACTGAATCGACAGGCATTTTCAAACACCGCCACTCCGAAGTCAGACTCATCCTACCCCAATCCACTCCCCTCACGCTGTTTTTCTAAGGGCGAAACTCTCAGGCCTGGAAACCAAACTCCAAACTAAAGAACCAAAACCATTAACTTGTTTACTTTTACCCAAAGCAGCTGCCTCTTCTTTGGCGTCTCAGCACCACCCCCAGCTGGGACCCAGCCACCTCACCTTCAGTCATCAGTGTCTCGCCACTCATCTCCAGGTCATGGAGGAAATAAACGCTTTCACTTTCTGAATACGTGTAAGACATCTGCCAAGCACAGTGCCAGGTATTAACAATATAAAGACAAGGAAAACACCGTCCTTTTCTTCAAGAAGTTCACAATCCACAGTGGAACCAGACAAGCGAATAAATGGTTAACAAAGGAGAAGTGCTATGGTCAAGGTGATAAAGGGCTACTGAAGCAACAATAAAGGAATGACTAAATCCACCCTGGCAGAGAAGGGTCAGGATGGATAACAACATGCACACTCAAAAGCTGCTTCAGGGGAGTTCAGAAAAACAACTGTAGAGAAGCTTCATTAAGAAGTAATGAACCAAAGGTCTACCTGTTAATGCATCCATAATCCCCATTCATTACTCTTTCTATCTTGGGGGGGTTGCCAAATATATGGATGCCACCACACTTCCCTCCAAAGCTCATGGCCACAGAGCACTGCAAGCAAGGCACTCCTTTCTGCTAAACACAGACACTGCCTCCGATTCTTCTCAAACGATGCTCTAAGGCAGCCACTACCAACACACCAGAGCTGGTACCAGAATTTACAGCCAGTTTACCTAGGCAAAACACCGTGCATAGCACGGATGTGCACAATGGGTGTTAAAATAAGTATGACGGGAAACGACTGAAGAAATGCTGAAATACAAAGTTCACAAGCAACTTCGTAAAAGAAGTTTGAAGTACGTGCAATGACTAACATCTACACTGAGTGGAACAGAATCTTTTCAGAGAAATAAGAAAGGGGAGGGAACAGAGCACTTCCCTTTAAGATTAGAATGTTGCGCCAGGCTCGGTGGCTCAGCCTGTCATCCCGCGCCTTTGGGAGGCTGAGGTGAGTGGATTGCCTGAGCCCGCGGGTTCGAGACCCGCCTGGGCAGCGAGACCTCATCTCTACAATAAATCAAAAAATCAGCCAGGCGTGGTAGCGCATGCCTGTAATTCCGGCTACTCGGAAGGCTGAGACGGAAGGATCACCGGAGCCCAGCAGGTTGAGGCTGCGGTGGGCAGGAGCAGCCACTGCACTCCAGTCTGGGTGACAGAGTGAGACTCCAACTCATAAAAAAAAGAGGCAAAATCCAAACATAACTACTCTTGAAAACAGGGCATCTATTTACTTTATACAAGCTGAAACATAAGAACTGAAACAATTTAAGGGTCACAGCACATGTTAAACCAGACATTCTGAAGTTACTCATTTTAAACATTCATGAAACCTTAACAGGGTGGCAGAGCTGTGATGATGTGCTGCAAGCACTACAACAAAACTTACACCATTTTGTGATCTAAGAGGTTTTCTGGGAAGAAGTCTAAGATAACTGCTAGAAACACACACACAGAGAACCTGGGGTGAATATTAAGGCAAAAATAATGCTTTTAAACTTAAACTGTTTCCTTTTCATTGCAGTCCTTGAATGTCCCGAGTACAGGCTCCCAAGACAAAGACAAGAATTATTTCTCAGGAGAGAAAATGTGTGTTGTTTAAATATCTTGAAATTAGAAAATACCAAAAGGAAGACTTCACACTTTTTTTTTGAGTCGGGGTCTCACACTATCACTCAGGCTGGGGTACAGTGGCACCATCACGGCTCACCGCAGCCTTGACCTCCTGAGCTCAGGCGATCTTCCCCCTCCCAGCCTCCTGAGTAGCTGGGAGCACAGGTGTGCGCCACCATGCCCTGCTAATTTTTGTAGAGACAAAAATTATGTTGCCCAGGCTAGTCACAAGCAAGACTTCACATGACTTCTCGAGGAGAAAAAAACTTTTCTTTTCCCTAAAACTGTAACAAAGTCCTTGAGCTCTCCAGGCTCTGGGAAGAGTGCCAGGGCCAGAAGAAGGGGGTGGAGTCCTGGGGGCAAAGCAGCGAATCAGGGGATCCCCAAACGTGGCCATGATTCCTCCCACCAAGGTCTCCCTGGGAAGTGGCCAAACAGAAGAGGCCAATTCCAGCCACCGGAGTTCCACCCCTCTTCATCCTCGGCCCTCAAGACTGTTACACTCTCCTCCTGCATTGTGCACACTGGTCAAGTGGTTTATGACACTGTCTCTTCTGCTCCACCTTGTTCCCTTGTTGGTCCCCAAATTTAGAATACCCTCCTGCTCTCCGCTTAGCCAAGTTCTACGAATCCTTCAGAACTGCTCGATTCTTCAGGCAAAGTCTTAACTGATCAAACCCTAACGTGACATGATCTCACCATCCTCCATAATGATCACGTCATTAGCCAAACTTAAGCACATACTATGAGCGAGGCATAGTCCTAAAGTCTTTTACGTGAACGTTTAATCCTCTCAAAACTCTATAAAATAGATCCTATCATCTCCCCCCTAGTTTGCAGACTAAAAACAAAAATAAAACCAAAGAATCGAGATGTTAAATCATTTGTCCAAGGCCATATATACAACTAATCAGCAACAAGTTTACACGTTTAGGACTGTACTTTTTGCTAATCTCTTTAGTCAGCTTCATTCAAGAAAGAGCAAACACTAAATCAAGGAGATACGGGAGAAGTGCAGTTACACAAAGCCACTCAAGACAGTACTGGACACTGAGCAACTTTTCCACTTGAGCCTTTAATCTGTCCCAAAGGAGAAACCCTTCCTAAGAAGCTACTTGTGCTCTCATCTCAAAAGCCATGATCTTTATTCTCAAGCAGTCACCGAGGCTGGGCCCTGCTCACTTGACAACTCTGTGTCAGGAGAAGGGGACACCAAAGTCTTCCTCCTGGACAGAGGCCTGGATCGTCTTTTCAGGAGGAGCACTTCAGGAGGCACCTGTGGAGACCCGCGTCAAGAAACCAGAACTGACACAGATAGGCAAAGACTCAGAACAGGCTCACAAATGCCAGCTGCCAGTTCCATGGGAAGGGAAGAAATATGTGTACTTCAAATCAATGCTTCAGAAATCATAATTTCAAAGGCTTCTAAGTATTGATTAAAACACACGGCAGAATCCCAACACAAGTAAATTAGAAGTGTATTTTTGAACAGTCTCTTGAGATAACTGCTCTCTCTCAAAGTAACTTTGTACTTAAATAAACTTTTAGTCTATCATTGAATACAGCTGAAAATAGGACAACAAATTATGGCATTCCTAAAAACTCAATCTATATTAGAGCACTCACAGATTCACTGGTAGTAAACTGCTTATTCCCTTTATAAATCTTCAAGTAAGTTTCAAGAGTTTCTATGCTCCCAACAGAGACAAAGACAAAAGGCTGCCATTTGCCAAAGTGAAGCAAACAAAACCCTACTGAAAGCACTCAGAGGTATAATACAAAAATAAGAAGTGTTTATGGCAGAGGCTGAGCAAACCATGTAGGCACAGGCTGGGTCCTTCCAACAACAGACCTCCTGAGATTACCAGTACAATGGGCCACAAAGGAACTGGGGATTTTAGCCTAGACGGGACCCCTACATCACAACAGGTGCCCCTAAGACTATGCATCTTAAATAAGCATGGTCTGGGTGTTTCCTGGACTATAAGAATGAGGTTTCATGCTTCCGACACTGCACAGCCTTGTCCCTTGTAGTTCCCTAATTACTCAAGTCACTCAACAAGCACTGATTAATATCATTTACGCCAAGCCCAGTGCTTAGGTATGCAGCAGACCAAAAAAAAAAATTTTTTTTTAATGATTTTGATCTTGTTAAGGAAACAGAACCCATAAAAATCCAAAGCTGCAGTGCAAACCACAAAAGATTCTAAGATTCCTGAGCTCTTGATTATTGGGGTTTCTGAAACTCAAAGCACATGGAAGCATCTAGATTACTGTGTCTCCTAAGATTCCAGAAGGCTCCATTCAAAACAGTTTTAAAATGAGAATCAGAAATTTAGACCTGGAAAGACTTAAGAGCATTTAATTCAGAACTCATTTTCCTAATGGCCAGTACAGGCCTGGTGACACGGAGAGAACTGGAGTTTCCTGATCCCTAATTCTTCGTTTTTTTTTAATCTGTCTTGTACATAGCATTTCCATCATAATATGTAAAGATGTCAGCACCAAAACCAGCCAACCAAACAAACAAAACCCCAATAATCAAGAGCATAACACACTTCTCACTCACTCTAGAGGCCTTTTCACAACCCTTCAATCTCTTATTAAGAGCCTGTCTTGCAAGAAAATGTTCAATTTTAATGTCAAGCTATGTTCTGTAATGCATGTGATTCCGCTTTTAAAAAGTAAAAGGAACACATCTTCACATATGCTAAATGTATAGCTACGTACCCTATACATCACTAGCACACTTCTGTTGTATAATTCTCCAGAGACTATTAAAAGAACTTTGGACAAATAAGCACATAAAAAATACCACATGGATCAGACAGTCAGCTGAAACCTAATCCAGTAGGTACAGTGTGAGGAAGAAGTGGCTCTGTGTGATGGCATGAAGAAGTCACCCCTTCTTAGAACCCCATGGAATTTGTGGGGCCCATTACAAAACAAAAATGCAGGACGCCTTGTTCAAAATTAAAAACATCAAGATGGTGACAACACAGCATTAAAACAAATCCTGTGTGAATACATTCAGGGCACGTGCCCATGAAGTCAACCCTATTCCTCCTTAACGCTAAGCCAAACATCTCAGTAACATCCCATTACAGAGTCAGACTCATCCCAATGTTTCTTTAAGCACTTGAAAATCAGTACAGAACAACTCAATTAATACCAAGTGTCTTACTGTCTTATTTTTAGGACAAAGGGCGGTGCAGCGCATCGCAGTCGATGGTGCAGACTATCAACTCAATGCCTCCGCTCAAATCCCACCTCCACCCCCACTGGCCCGTGGCCTCTGCAGGTGACTGCACCTCTCTGGCCTGTCTCATCATCTATAAAATAGCACAGTACAACCCCCTTTGAGGTTATTAATATTTTAAAAACATGAGTTATTATGTGTAAAGCACTTAGAACAGTGCCTATGCTTCCAAAGCCAGAGTAGTTATTATCTCGATCTGGAGTCAGCGTTCACAGGAAGTTAGTCTAAAGGGCGAGCTTTAGCTTTCGAAAGCTGTTCTCTAGTTCGTAATTCCATTCCACGAGTATCTATTAAACACCTACTCAGCAACCTTCCCAGAGCACCCTCTCCTCTTCCTCCAGGATCATTCTCTCTCCACTAGCTGCTACTTCCTGATAGGAAAAAAACTCACTCCACCACCGCCCTTCCAGTACCGTTGTCTGGCTAAAGTGAATATCTAGTTTTCAAGAAATATTTTTAAGAAACTTAGAAAGAGCAAAACAGCTTAGCTAATAGCAAAAAACAATAATAAACGAATGACATTTATCTGAATTTTATGCTTATATTTTAATGCTATTCTTCCTATAACTCTTTTTGGCTTTTTAAATAATTGGTATTTAACAATGGTAGCAGAGTAAGAGCAGGTCAATATAGATATGAATTGAAAGAACATGAACTCTAATTTTTTTTGTCTAGCAACCATCTCATATATACCGTATAATATTCTTTTTTTTTTTTTTCCTTTGAGTTGGAGTCTCACTCTGTCACCCAGACTGGAGTGCAGTAGCCGCTCGCGGCCACCACAGCCTCGACCTGCTGGGCTCCGGCGATCCTTCCACCTCCGCCTTCCAAGTAGCTGGAACTACAGGCCCACACTACCACACCCGGCTAACGCTTTTGATTTATTGTAGAGATGAGGTCTCGCCAAGTTGCCCAGGTGGATCTCGAACCCGCGGGCTCAGGCAATCCACTCAACTCGGCCTCCCAAAGCGCTGGGATTACAGGCTGAGTCACCAAGCCCGGCCCCATATATTCTTTTGTGGCAGTCAACAAAAACCTTTTACCAAATATTTTATACTCAAGTACTGGAATAAAAAGTTAAAATGTTCCCGACAATACAATTCCATTGAAATTGGCATTTACATTTTAAATCTGTAAATTATTCCACGGCCTTTATACAACTCTGATTTATGGCATTTTAACGAATGGGTTTCCCTATTTATAGTAGTATTACACCAGATGATAAAAAGCAGAATACAGTTCTACTCTCAAGTTTCTATGCCTAAATGGTAGAACCGTAGTTAAGAGTGGTCAGAGTTTTACATGTAACTTTTCCTAAGAGTTTTTGCTTTAATTGGGAAAACACTAGTAATATAACCCAAAAGGATACCCACTGGACGTTTAAAAGTGATCAAAGACCCAAAGCTACACAGGGTCCCTGCGTACCTTGTGAAACACTAACAGCTCTTAAACTCTGAGACAAGTTACAGACGAAAACCAAAGGAAATCGTTTTGACTGCAACTGTTCAGCCTCCAAACAACAGCACGAAACCATGTCACCAATTCGAGATCTGGGTCTCTCAAAGAAAAAAACAAACACACACATACAGGGAAGAAGTGTCTGGCTGAGACTGAAGTCAGAATAGCCCAAAGTTAGTTTAGAGCCTTCGGGGGCTAAAACAAGAGCACAGCGAAGCCAGGGGCTCGCGAAAAGTTTGATCACACAGGAAATCCAAGCTGGGGCCCATCACCCAGCAAGGACGGCTGTCCGGTCGCTCGGCGATGACCCAAGGCTCCCCCGGGTCCCTCGCCCTGAGCCCACGCCCACCGCTTCGCGCAAATCCGGGGGGAGGCGCAAAACACCACGACTCGCGCGCGGCCCCTCCATTCCCCGACCTCCGGCCTCGCCCGCGCCCACCGCCCGGACGGCCGCGCGGCCAGCCCCGCGCGACAGCCACTCCAAGGGTCGCTCA
>NW_007245655.1:213638-230178 GCF_000164805.1 Carlito syrichta | reverse complement strand
CGAGCGCGAGGAATCGGGGCCGTCGCCCGGCCCAGGCCCTCGCTGCCGCTTGCGTGAGTCGCGGGCGCCCGTGACCGTGGACGTGAGCTGGGTGAGACGCGCTTTCGGGTCACCGAATACGCGCGGGACCCCCAGTACTCCGCCACGACTGGCTGGCGAGGCCGGGTCGTTGGTGCGTTTGTTTACTTACTCGAGCAAGCCTGGGAGCTCCTGGGGCCTGAGCCCGTCGCCCCATTTCCTGCGCCTAGAGCGGTGCCACCCGCAGTAGGGACCCCAGAATACCCGTCGGGAATATGACCAGGGCACCACCGTGTGCACAGAGCCCTAAGCCAGGAATGCGGAGCCTGTGAGATCGCCTGTTCTCCGCCATCAGCCGCATCTGATCGCTTTTAAGTGTCTCAAAAGTTTCTTTTTCCTCTCCTCCCTCCGCCAGCAGCAACCGGTCTTGCACTGTAGGTTGTGACAGTCTCCCAAGAGGACAACGCCGCCCATCTCCCTCTCCGGTGTTCATCACCCTCAGCAGGTGCCAGGGCGATCTTAAAAGAACCCGGATTGAATGGCTCTCTTGCTTCAAAACGCTTCTTGAATACTAGGTAAAGGAATCGTGGACTCGCCACTACGGTTTTCATGTCCCGGGCGCTATTCTGAACTCTTTGCATGTTCTGCCTTGACTCGTTAACTCGCAAGAATCCTCTGCAACAGATACTTACTGTTAGTATGTCCACGGACAGATGAGGTCACTGAGGCACAGAGAGGTTAAGAGGCTTGCTGAAAAACCAGACCCAAGCAGTCTGGCTCCCAGATCAGTCTTCTGACTGCTAATGGTCTACAAACTATATAGCCATCAAAAAAAAAAAAAAAAAAAGGGTCATTGCCTTACTAGACTTTGGTGTGGCCGTGTTTCCTAGCTTTGGCCTCTTCCCTCCCTAGTTTATTTACTTTCTAAATAAACTATATTTCTCAATCTAAAAAGAAAAGAAATACGTACAGGCATGGAATGATATCCAAGGGGTACTTTTAAATGGTAAGGAGTTGGAAAAAAATAGAGTATAATCCCATTTTTAAATGGTAATATGTTCATCTCCCTGTGAAAAACAATCTAAAAGATTATGACTCAGCTATCTACTCAGTGATCTAGCACAGAAACAAAGAACAGAGTACCATATGTTCTCACTCATAAGCAGACCTTGAACAATTATCATAATACTATAAGAAAGGGATTGGCAGTAGTGGGAAACTGCCAGGGGAGGGAAGTAACTGCATAATGAACATTTTTATATCTAACCCTAAATTGAACCCCACATCTTTAAAATAAAGGGAAAAGAAAAGATGAATGACTCGGGCCAGCCGAGTTGGCTCACACCTATAATCCCAGCAGTTTGGGAGGCCAAGGTGAGAGGATTGCCTGAGCCCGCGGATTTGAGACCAGCCTGGGCAACTTGGCAAGACTTCATCTCTACAATAAATCAAGAAAAATGAGCCGGGCGTGATGGCGCATTCCTGTGGTTCCAGCTACTTGGAAGGCTTAGGTGGAAGGATCGTTGAGCCCAGCAGGTCGAGGCTGCAGTGGCCGTGAGCATGCCACTGCCCTCCAGCCTGGGCAAAAGAGTGAGGCTCCAACTCAAAAAAAAAAAAAAAAATTATGACTCAAGCCATGATCAGTGTTTAACTTTCTACTTCGTACATGTCTATCGATGTTGGCTGTTTTTTACAGTGAGCATGTGCTAAATATCAGAGGGAAGAAAAGTTCCTTGCTAAAGGATAAAATCCAATTTTTTTTTTTGCCTGTCACCTGCACTTACAGTCAAGCCCTCATTCATCTCCCCGGCTTTGCCTTCAGCATCTCTTTGCTCTGCCTCCACCCATATAGTTCCTAAGCACACCTCATTCCATGCTTTCTTACATCTCTGTGCCTTGGCTCTTTTTTTCCAAACATTTTTTACTCCATGCTGATCTTCTCGGTGTCCGATATTAGTATACGCGCCGCCAAGGTGAGCACATGTGACTTTGCTCTTGCATTCCCTTTATCTAGGATGCCTGGCTTCACCTTGTCCATAGATCCTGTCCTTCCAAACAGCGGATTCTTGTTCTTTAGTGAAACTTCGCATGATGATGCCTCTTCTTTGTTTCTTTGCTAGATCACTTAGTATGATAGGTGAGCATCCCTTGTTAGGGATTCCAGTAGCATTTGGCGTGTCACCCTGTCATTTCTTACCTATTCACATTTCCTCTTCTGTGCTACATTTTGACCCTTTAGGATGGCAGGGACTATCCATTTTTTTATCTCTGTATATGTCCCAGGTCACATCATAGACATTCAGCAGCTGCTGAATGAATGAAGACATTCACAAGTGAAAATTCAAATAGCATAGCAGGATTTAAAGAATGCTTTCTAGATAGTGTAAAAGACATCACATGGCCGTAGGTGATTAACTGCTGAATGAATCACACACCACAAATTGCTGTAGAGATCTGAGGAGGCATCTTCTACATCCTTGTGTGTCCTCCAGAGCATCTAGCACGGTGACTTGCTCATAGTGGAAGTTTAGTCAGTGCTCTGTGAATGAATAATCACTGCTTTGAATGGAGTAGTGACAAGCAATTGAAGAGCGGGCAGTGTCAGTGTACACTAAGACGGATGCGTAGTCACAAGCCTCCACACACTTGAGGTAGCCTGCACTTGCTGGGTGTGGGGCAGGCGGGGTGGGAAAGACACAAGAAAAATATAAAGCATTCATTTGGGGAGGGTAGACTTAAAACCAGGAAACTGCATACACAGCAGAAAACAAAAACCTCCACAAAATGCGACCACCTGTGCAAATGATCAGAGCACAGACAAGAGAAGGGTAAGAGACCCCTTTACACGGAGTATGTGGGAAAGATTGATGAGGGAAGAGGAGTTGGGGCCATTCATTCAACAACTATTTATTGAGCTTCTACTCAGTTGCCAGGAAGTCTGGAAGGTATTAGGGGAATGACACTGATAAATGGCCTTAGGTGATAGAAGGTATGGAAAGAAGAAAAGTAGTGAACACGGCTGGGCTCGGTGGCTCAGCCTGTAACCCCAGATCCTTGAGAGGCTGAGGCAAGTGGATTGCCTGAGCCTGTGGGTTCAAGACCAACCCAGGCAACTTGGCAAGACCTCTTCTCTACAATAAATAAAAATCAGTGGGGCATGGTAGTGAGCGCCTGTAGTTCTGGCTACTTGGAAGGCTGAGGCAGAAGGATCGCCGGAGCCCAGCAGGTCAACGCTGGGGTGGCCGTGAGTTTGCCACTGCACTTCAGCCTGGGTGATGGAGTGAGACTCCAACTCGAAAAAAAGAAGAAAAGTAGAGAATGCTACTAGTTAGAGGGAAACAAGTGTGGCCTCAAAAGATCCTTGTACCCTGATGACTTCCAGGTATAAAACAGAGCTCAGGAACACCGTCAAAATTAGGGTTGTCTTGCCAGACTGGGGAGTGAAAAAACACTGATGGATCTTATTTCAACATTGTTTACATGCAGGTTAATAACTTCATTCCCTGACACCAAAGAATGGGGGAAAATGCCAAGGAAAGGGGACACCCACCTCTCCCGGGGGGGGGCACTGTATCTCTCTATTGTAGTTCTAATAAGACTCAGTTTTGATTAGAGAGCTTGTGACCAGAAAGCAATCCAGAAAACCACAATCACAATCTTTTATTTTCATTCTAGATAACCATGATCATCAGACGTATTGGGGTATGGATTTATAACTTACCTTCTGATTTCCATTATCAGCTATTTTCTTTTTCTTTTTTTTTAAGTCAGAGTCTTATTCTGTCGCCCAGGCTGGAGTGTAGTGGCACTTACCATGGCTCACAACAGCTTTGAACTCCTGGGCTCAGGCAATCCTTCTGCCTCAGCCTCCTGAGTAGCTGGGACTACAGGCGTACACCACCAAACCTGACTAACTTTTCTGATTTTTTTTTTTTTTTGAGTTGGAGTCTCACTCTGTTGCCCAGACTGGAGTGCAGCGGCCGCTCCCGGCCACCGCAGCCTCGACCTGCTGGGCTCCGGCGATCCTTCTGCCTCAGCCTTCCAAGTAGCCGGAATTACAGGCATGCACTACCACACCAGGCTGATTTTTTGATTTATTGTAGAGATGAGGTCTCGCTGCCCAGGCGGGTCTCGAACCCGCGGGCTCAGGCCATCCACTCATCTCAGCATCCCAAAGACGCGGGATCACAGGCTGAACTGATTTTTTTCTTGCTATGTTTCCCAAGGCCGGTCCCCAACTCCTGGCCTCAAGCAATCTTCCCACCTCGGCCTCCCGAAGTGCTGAGATTACAGGTGTGAGCCACTGCACCCAGCCTGAAATTCTATCTCTTCTTAAGATTTTGTTATGTTTATCTTGCCAGTTACTTAATTCCAGAGGGTGGAGGGGGTGTCTGTCTTTCCATTGCTATTTGTCACTTTTCACCATCACCTCTTCTGTCCTAGCTAAAATGTTCTAGACACAACTTCATGACTGCTCAGGGTTCTTACTTCAGGAAGACATCACTTGAAACATTTGGTTCTTGGGTGGAAGAGCAACTGAGGCCATGAATTTACTTGTATAGTTCCCATTTCACTGTCTCTCACTCCATTTTTTTTTTTTTTTTTTTTTTGAGTTGGAGTCTCATTCCTTTGCCCAGGCTGGAGTGCAGTGGCACACTCACAGCCACCCCAACGTCAACCAGCTGGGCTCTGGCGATCCTTCCGCCTCAGCTTTCCAAGTAGCAGAAATTGCAGGCGTGTGCCACCACACCCAGCTAATTTTTTGATTTATTGTAGAGTTGAGGTCTCGCCAAGTTGCCCAGGCTGGTCTTGAACCCTGGGCTCAGGCAATCCCCTCTCCTCAACCTCCCAAAGTGCTGGGATGACAGGCATGAGCCCCGCTCCCAGCCTTATTCTTAAGTACTTACTTGGAAATGCACAGAACACTATCTACCAAACCCCAGCAAATATTGATATAGGCAAACTCGTCTAAACTGAGCATTGATGTTTAGGAAGAAGCTTTGAGAATTATCCAAATTAACCACTCGTGTTTCCCAGAAATAAGTCTGTTGTCAATGCTTCCCCCATGTGGAACTCTACAAAAGCATGTGCTATTCTTTGAAGGAGAAGCCCAGAAAACCAGCTTACCTCCCGGGGTGTATGGGAGAGGGATCCCAAAATCCCAAGCTATTTAGAAGATCTAGGAGTGACCAGGACTTCTCTGTCTTGATAACAAAGCAAAAAAAAGGGGAGGGGTGTGACTTAGCTTGTCTTACAAAAGTGTTCATAGAAGTCATCTATATGCTACCACCTTGCATCATTATGGCAAAGCCTTAGGGATTATTCACATCATTAAAGACATCAAGTTAAATTATTTGATTGCAACACTACCCTCTTGTTCATAGTCTCACAGTCTTTATACTTGGTTGCTTATATGGTTGGATTATCACTACCAGATTTCAGGGTAAGATGGAAGAAGAATACTGGCCTGAGGGCAGAGGCAATGGCAGTGAACATGACCAATAGCTCCACTTCCTATTGAGTCAGCTTGTAAAACCTTGGGCAATGATGGCAGAAGAGCTGTCTCCTAAAGTATTGTGTTGATAACTTTTTTTTTGTAGTCAGTGTTTCATTCCACCACCCAGGCTGGAGTGCAGTGGCATGTTCACACGGCCATCCCAGAGTCAACCTGCTGGGCTCCAGCGATCCTTCTACCTCAACCTTCCAAGTAGCTGGAACTATAGGCACGCGCTACCATGCCCAGCTAATTTTTTATTTATTGTAGTGATGGGGTCTTGCCAAGTTGCTCAGGCTGGTCTCAAACCTGTGGGCTCAGGCAATCCACTCGCCTCAGCCTCCCAAAGTGCTGGGATTACAGGCTGAGCCACCGAGCCCAGCCTATTGATAACTTTTTAATAGTCTCCTTGGACATCAGCTTGTAGTTTAGTTTCTGATCCTCTTTGTATTGCAAAATCCATGGTTTTGTTACATAGTATATTACCAAAAATGTGTACAAATGTGTTGAGTATGCAGAAGTGGAATACATTTATGTTATAAACTAGTGGTTCTGTTTCTAGAGAGTGAAGAATTTCACCTCCTCATTAGAGACATTCTTTGATAACATAGTCCCAGTGTTTCTTCCAGATTCTTTCATTTTCTTCTTTTTCATATAACCAACCCGCCTGGCTGTTCAATGAGCACCTAGGATGTAAGACCCGCCCATTTTGACTTGCCCTCCCAACCGGTTCCATCCATGTCTCGAGTGTATCACATTCATGAAAGCCAGCCTTCTCCATCAGCACTTTCTGTTTTATGTTTTCTCCTTATTTTCATACAAGAATACAATGCAATAAAATATTCATATATTACACAAACAGTGATGTGCATACAAAGATATTAACACCACTGGCTGCTAGTAGATTTTGCCATGTTATTGATCGAAATGCTTGTTCATCAGAGAATGTACAAAATTCTAAATTAGCATCCAGAAGGAGGTTTGGAGAGATTGATTGTTTAAAAAAAAAAAGTGTTGCTTTTATCAAAATTAAATTTCCATAAGATGGGGACTGTCTCTACATAACAGGAAGGACAGTCATACTAGCATTGTCACTTCTTATTCTCCTTGTCTCACATTCCCCCATTTTTCTCAAATAAGTGACAAGGAGAGTAAAGGGACCATTGAAGGAACACTTGCAGAATGGTTACTGTGCACCAGGCCCCGTACAAGGTAATTTGCACAGACACACCCATGACAGACATGGCCAATAGTGTATCTTATGTCAAAAACAAAAAAGAACCCAAGACTGCAGAAGCTGTCAGCTTCACTAAGAGTCCTTGTTTGCTGGACTGAGGAATGAGATTGAGAAAGAAACTTTCATCATTAGAAAAGGACCCAATAAAACTGCGCTTAAATGAATCATTAACAATGTGGCTTTTATATATCTGTGTGGGCTACAGAATAATTTCATGGGGAACAACCAGACTTCTGATATTTTTTAAAGACAATTCTGATACTAATTTTACTGTTATGCTTAGACATCATTAAGAATTCATCTTTGGGCAACCCCCTCGGGTCTTCTCCCACTGTGGGAGCTTTTCTGTCCCCTTAATAAATCCTGCTTTCAAAAAAAAAAAAAAATCTCATCTTTGAAGGGAAGGCAAATTTACATGCCAGGGACTCAAATTCATGACATATTTTAGGATCTACGTTCTCTGCACAAATGGACTTACTGAGTCTAGTGGTAAAAAGTGAGTAAGAAGATAACTACAGAGCCGGGCTCGGTGGCTCAGCCTGTAATCCCACGCCTTTGGGAAGCTGAGGTGAGTGGATTGCCTGAGCCTGCGGGTTCGAGACCCGCCTGGGCAGCAAGACCTCATCTCTACAATAAATCAAAAAAAAAAAAAAAAATCAGCCTGGCATGGTAGCGCATGCCTGTAATTCAGGCTAATCGGAAGGTTGAGGCGGAAGGATCGCCGGAGCCCAGCAGGTCGAGGCTGCGGTGGCCGGGAGCGGCCACTGCACTCCAGTCTGGGCAACAGAGTGAGACTCCAACTCAAAAAAAATAAAAATAAAAAAATAACTACAGTCATACCTCAGTACCCATGGGGGATGGCTTGCAGGATCCCCCCAATACCAAAATCCATGAATGCTTAAGTCTCTTACATAAAATGGTGTTGTATTTGCTGTAACCTACACACATGCTCTTGTATACTTTAAATTATCATGAGATACCTTATAACACCTAATACAGCGCGCACACATCACTTAATCACAGGAATCAACAGAGTACTTGGTGAGTAGCAGCAAATTCAAGTTTTGCTTTTAGAAATTTTGTGGCATTTTTTTCTTCTGAATATTTATGACCCGAGGTTGGGTGAATTCACAGATACAGACCCATGGATACAGCAGTCAGACTGTATTTCTATTTTAGGTTCATTTTTTTCCTCTTCAGATCCCTCAGCAAAGAAAAAGTCAGGGATCTTCCTCTCTCCCTATGACCAGAACTAAGATCTAAAAGAGATATGACAATCAGTGGGGTTCCCGGTAACCCAGGCATCTGGTTCCCACCCATTTTTAGATGTTCTTTGGAAACATAACTGTTTAGAAACCGTACTGTTGGAAAGAAAAAAAATACTTGGTAGCCCCGTATCTGGGAGATAAGGAAGAAGGATACTTCTGTCACTGATGAATTTCTACATCTGGACACTTCTCGAGGGAGAGAAAGCCTCGTTATTTGGAGACGGAAACTGGTACCTCGAATCAGCAGGTCTAGATTGAACCCACCTTCTCTGTCCATCCAAGCACTCTTGGTCCAGACTTTTGTGGAACCTCAGATCTGCCTCCTATGTAAGAGGAGTTAGTACCAATCCCTCTGTAAAGTCTTTTTCAGTTTGTATGGGACCAGTCCTAGCCCTCAATTGCCCTCCTGAATATACAGAAAAGAAGAAGAATTATTTTAAAATTAGGCCGATTCTTACTTGAATACTATACGGCTTATAACCACTTCTAGAAGTCAGGCTGGACAAACTAATACATAAGGACTCATATAAGTGCATTTCGGTAAAGTCACTTGAGAAATACATTAGCAATCTTTTTAGGCTTCTAACATGGCAAATTAGAGGTACGCATTCTAATGATGTCTTCATCCTTTTGGCAAACAAGTGTATGGATCAAGACACTCGGCGATGGTGAACACGGTGCTTGGCTTTCACTTCTTCATGCCTGAATGAAGTCTTCAAGTCAGGCCCAAACCAGCAGGGCTGCAGGCAGTATCAGCAGCTTGCGTGGATCTCAGCAGTCAGGCCTCAGAACTCTACAAGAAGATGTCATGAACAGGCTGGAAACGGCAAGCCTCAGAGTCTGAAGGAAGCAGGTGTTAGGAGGCGGGCTCAGCGACCTCTGGGTGGAACGGGCGGAGGAGGATGGGTGGTCTCCCTTGTTGGAGGCCTGAAATGAAAGATAAAGCAAGTCTACTGAAAAGCCAAGTCGATGGACAGTTCCTGGTATACTGTGCAGAGGTCACAGTTCTCAATGAATGAGATGGATATGAGCACACACGAACGTCTGAGTGACATGCATGCTAGCTGTGGTCACAATTCAGGTTGCACATTAGATCGTCAGGGCAGCTTTTATTTTTTATTTTATTTTATTTTTTGAGTTGGAGTCTCACTCTGCTGCCCAGGCTGGAGTGCAGTGGCAGGCTCACGGCCACCGCAGCCTCCACCTGCTGGGCTCAGGTGATCCTTTCACCTCAGCCTTCCAAGTAGCTGGAACTACAGGCGTATGCCACCATGCCCTGCTAAGTTTTCTTGGTTTATTGTAGAGACGAGGTCTTGCCAAGTTGCCCAGGTGGGTCTCGAACCCATGGGCTCAGGCAATCCTCTCACCTCGGCCTTCCTAAGTGCTGAGATGATAGGCGTGCCACCACGCCTGGTCCAGGGAAGCTTTTAAAAATGACAAGTCCCAGGCTCCGACCCAGATCCACTCGGTTATAACCTCTAGAGGCCAGGGCTCAAGCATCAACATTTTCATAGTGCCCTCCCCCAGCCAGCTGTATTAACCAAGACTTTCTCTTCTGATGTTTTGCCCTCTTGAGGTCTTGCTTATGGAGGGCTGGGGTGGGAAACCTGAGAGCCACAGCCTGGCTATTTAAATCCACCTCACAGAGACTGGCATCCTTTCTGGGCCACATGCACTGCCCAGGGAAGGAAGACTGGCTAGGCCGGGTTTTGCTGTCTCTCTCTCCTAGAGAGACCACCCTGCTGGTAAGCCAGTTCCTAGAGACAGCGGACAAGCCATCTGCCTGTGAGCACCAGTATGCCTCTCAGAGGCAAACCTGTCAAACTAGATTCGTGCCCCAACCACTGCCTTTCTGGGGGTCTCACACTCAGAGCCTCTACCCGCCCGCCCTATCACCCCAGGGCCAGGTATCCGATGAGTAGGGATGCCCCCTGTGCCCCAGAGCCAATGAAATTACCCAAAGTAGCCAATCCCAAGCCTGCTCCCCTCTGCCTCGCCTGTTTCTTTCCATGGAAATCACAGTAAAAGTTTTGGCAAGGTTTTCCCCTCTTTCCTCTGTCTCCTGGCTGGCCTAGGCGCTTCCCCGTGTGTCCCCAGGCCCCCTTCCTGGGATCTGTGCATATGACAACCTCTTCAATGGCAGTTGGCTCCTGATCTGTTGACCTGGCCCTACCTAAGTGAGAATCAACCCCAGCTTCAAAAACACCAGCGATTCTAGTGGCAACTATGCGGAGACCCCGCGGGAGGGAGGTCTGTGGAGAGAAAAGCCGAGAATTTCCCAAGGCTGCTCCTAACGACCTCCTCAGGGGACCCCTCAGTGTCATCCCAACCCTGCCTTCACCTTCCTAGAAACTTCCATGTTATTCTGGGTGGTTTGGGACAGTCCTGAATGACATTCCAGGTGGACTAGGGTGAGTCTGTTTACAGATAGGTTCAACGATTACAGATGGCGTTTCCACCTGTGAGCTGTAAAGCCAATATTTAATTCTCTTGGAAACAAGCCAATAAGTCAAGAAAGAGCTTTGTCAGCTGTCAGGGAAGGCGCTACCCGAGCTGCATACAAGAGGGCTGAATGAAACGGCGAGTAAATATTTACTGACGGTCCCTCGAATGCAAGTTTTGTGGAGGTCAAGGAAATGACAACAGAGTTGGGGGAAGAGGGACTGTCTCCGGAGCAAAGAGGGAGGCAGAAGTTGAGAAGAGTAAGCACAGGCAACCCAGGAGGCTGGCCTGGGCCTGGGAGGAGGCGGCTGTGTGTGATTGTCCCTGAGAGGCTGAGCTTCATTCAGCGCGACAGATGGGCCATCTCCTCCCTCAGCCGACCTGGTGGGCTCATGGGAGACAGCGGAAGGACAGTCGGGTGAGGCCCATGCTACCCGTGCACACCTGACTGTTCTCATCCGCCACGCAGGGGAATGACACCCGCGGTAGGACACCGTGTGCGGCTTGGAGATGCCAGCGGGAAAGAGGGCGGCAGGGTTTCTGGCTCAGAGGGGGCGCCTGAGACACACAGTTAATCACGATCTTGTGTGATGAAAGGCCAAGTCCAAGGTCTGTTCCCTCTGCAGGCCCCACGTGCCTGGCATTCCATCTTCCCAGGCCAAGACACCCATGGCTCCCGCCCCGGCCCTCCTCTTCCTGCGGTGGGCCAGGCGAGCCCACAAGCAGACCATCCCTGGCTTCCTCCTGATGAGCCACTCGGGCTGAAGTGCGGAAACCCCATCTCAGGGAAACGGATTTGTGGTTATAGAACTGTCAGAACTGGGGCGGTCAAGGTATTCAGTCAGACTCAAGGGTGGCTGTGGAGGGATGGCGTCTCCAGGACCCTGGGAGGCAGGAGCCGGAGGGGAGGAGGCGTTTAGGAGGGTATGGGCAGAGAAGAGTTGCCACTTCCCAGCTCGGAGAGTGGGCATAGGGACGCCCAGGGCAGCCACCCCTCCTGTCATCAGGTCGCCTGTCAAAGCCATTCAGGAGAGAGGCCCATTTTATTTTCTCCCCAAAGATCTCCTGGTTTTATTTTTATTATTATTCGCGCGGGATTACAGGCTGAGCCACCGATTTTTTAAATTTTTTTTTTTAGTTGGAGTCTCACTCTGTCGCCCAGATTGGAGTGCAGTGGCCGCTCTTGACCACTGCAACCTAGACCTGCTGGGTTCTGGCGATCCTTCCACCTCAGCCTTCCGAGTAGCTGAACTACAGGCACGCGCTACCACGCCCGGCTAATTTTTTGATTTGTTGTAGAGACGAGGTCTCACCAAGTTGCCCAGGTGGGCCTCGAACCTGCGGGCCCAAGCAATCCACTCACCTCAGCTCCGAAGGCGCGGGATTACAGGCTGAGCCACCAAGCCCGACTGATCTCCTGGTTTTATAATGAAATTTGCATACACACCTACCAAACAACAGTAGACTTACACATCCTTTTTCCACACCAAAAATGCACCTAAGCCCCACGCCTACCAGTTACAGACTTCTTGGCAAGCACTGTTTCTTTAGCAAAAAGTGTTTTCCGCCTTTTCTCTCCCATCTCTATCTCCACACGTCTCTCGACTCCCCAAATAATTCATCCGCCATGTCTTTTCACACGTTTAAACACATCCCAGTTTCTGCCCGTTAGTTTCTGGAACCCGTTCTCCCCTGGGTGTTCTCTTTTTCAGGAAACAAAATTCCCCAAAATCTTTGTAGCTTGTTTCAAGCTTGGCAACTCTCTTATCTTGGGATGATTAGACGACTGTCTCCGAAGTCCTCAACCTTGGAGAGTAAAAGGTCTTGGCTCCTGAACCTCGTCGTCTGACACCTAGAGTTTCCTGACAGGGTCTGGGAGTCAGCCGTACCCAGGTTTGCCACACACAACAAGTCTCAAGTTTCCACATCTGCAAAATGGGTTGATACTAAATTCTGACCTCTCAGGGTTGTGGAGAGACTTGAACAAGATAATGCATTTGGTGTGTTTAACATAATGCCTGCCACCTTGTGAGCGCTCAATAAATGATAGCATATGTTACCATAACCACGCTTGGTCAGATCCTCGCTCCAATCACCATCTGTATAATAATTTTCAAGCAACAGCGCATAATGCAGAGCAGGGGATTGGACTAGATCATCACGAAGGTTCCTTCCGGGGCAGACATTCTAATTCAGGCCCTCTAGTCTACACCAGGGAGACATGGCCGGTGAGTGTGGTGCGGCTGGGACTGGGGTCTGTTTGGGTCGCGAGTGCCAGACACAGACATTGAACTGGAAAGAGCCTGAGCACAGATCAGCCTCTCTTTCCAGAAAACCAGAAGAAAGGCTTCCTTGTTG
Organism: Carlito syrichta; assembly: GCF_000164805.1. Classification (NCBI taxonomy): domain Eukaryota; kingdom Metazoa; phylum Chordata; class Mammalia; order Primates; family Tarsiidae; genus Carlito; species Carlito syrichta. The sequence continues at coordinate 217,361 of NW_007245655.1, read as the reverse complement.
CACTTTCTCAACCAATTCCTCTGATGAGCTCCATCTAAGTTAAATGTTTCAAAATGCAAAAGAAACCCCTGGAGGAAGAAAAGCTGCCTGCTTCCTGATCCTCTGGACCCCCCATGTGCACAAGCCTGGGCTTTTCTTCCCAAGGGCTCCTTTCTGCATGGACAGACACACGAGCTCGCTGGGACTGCTTTTTCTGCTACTTCACAACCCATAACAAAGGTGCCTACCCGAGGCCCATGTACCATATAAACAAAGACGAACATCAGAGCCCAGTAAGTCAGTCACGCTCCTGAGTCTCACGCCCATCTCTAAATCGGCACGTGTCTGTTCCTCTCCTGAATCAGAAAATCGCTTCTATTGCTAAGCTCTTACTACAGGCCAAGAACTCGATCTCGTGACTCTGCGAAGACGTTCTATTATCCCCATTTTATAGACAAGGAAATTGAGGCCCATGAAAGGTAAATAATTCACGCAAGTTTGCAGTGGCTGCCAGAGACGTGACTCCAGGGACATTACACCAGGCTCCCAACCACCAGATAAAGCCTCATCTCACCCACATGTTCGTGTCCAATCCCTCTTATTGCCTGTTCCCCAAAGGCGCTATCCCCACAGGACAGCCAAGGGGATAGTTACTAGGAAGCTGAGTTCTAACCAATCTGATCAAAAGTATCCAAAGGGTTGACATTGATCAATGCATTTCCTGTATGCAATATTGCATCTGCTATCCAAAGTATTTGTGTCACTTAAACGAAAGAAGCAGCCGGGCTCGGTGGCTCAGCCTGTAATCCCGCGCTTTGGGAGGCCGAGGTGAGTGGATTGCCTGAGCCCGCGGGTTCAAGACCCGCCTGGGCAACTTGACGAGACCTCATCTCTACAATAAATCAAAAAATTAGCTGGACGTGGTAGAGCGTGCCTGTAGTTCCAGCTACTCGGAAGGCTAAGGCGGAAAGATCACCGGAGCCCAGCAGGTCGAGGCTGTGGTGGCCGGGAGTGGCCACTGCACTCAGTCTGGGTGACAGAGTGAGACTCCAACTCAAAAAACAAAAACGAAAGAAGCATCCACACTGAATGTGGTCAGCGCGAGACATTATGAGGCCGTCTTGGATGTTCCCAAACCCTACTCTCCCCTGGAATTCAGAGAAAGAGGAAAACGTTTCACATCGGCATCCACTTTACCTCTGCGAGGCGGCTCTCGGCGGCACCCGGGGCGGCCTCTCCAGGGACGCGGTGGGGGTTCCGTCCACTTGAGGTGGGGCTGGACTGCGACTTCTGGTGACCTCGGAGACTTCATTATCCTCCAGCAAAGAAGAAGAGAAAGAAAGGTGAAAATTACAGTCAGCAACCAGCACGGCCGGACACTCATCTCCCAAAGCCCCTCAGCCCTCCTGAGGCTTTGGCTGAAGCTTGCTCACAGACTGGCCATCAACCTAAAGCCACTGAGGAAGACAATTGCCATTAACTATTAGCATTAATGCAGCATCATGGCTACTCAAGGTATGAGCTGGCCGTCAACCCCAGCATCACTTGGGAGCCTGGTAGAAATGCCCACCCGAGGGCCCTTCTCCTGCTTGTCCCGGCCACCGGCCCCTGGATCAGGGTAGACAGGTGACTCAAATGAGGACAACCCAGAAGGGGCCTTAACCTGAAACTGACTCTGGTCCGAGGCCTCGTGGCTCTCGGGAGACTGTGCCGCGACACACGCGGAGAGGCAGGAAAGGGCAGTGTTGTAGGGAAGGAGAAAGAAGATATTCACAGAGCAGAGGGGACCAGAGAGCTTTTGGCCCTGGGACACACGAAACAGTGACCGTGGCTCTGTTGGGCAAGTCTCACCACTCCTAGTCCAAGCCCAGAGTGTGATCCCTGTTCCAGATCCCCTGAGATGCACCCAGCTCTTTCCACAAGTGCTTCTTTTGGCTTAAAAGTAGTCTGAAAGTATTTCTATCTGTCCACCTCCCTCCCTGTCTCCCCCCCCCCTTCTTTTCTTTCTTTCTATTCACTGAGACAAAATTCATATCACAGAATTCGTCGTTTTAGGCCAGGTGTGGTGGCTCGCATCTGTAATCCCAACACTTTGAGAGGCTGGGGTGGGAGGACTGCTTTAGGCCAAGAGACCAGCCTGGGCAACGTAGCGAGGCCTCGGCTCTACAAAAAAATTTAAAAATTAGTCAAGTGTGGTGGTGCACACCTGTAGTCTCAGCTACTTTGGAAACTGAGGTGGGAGGATCGCTTGAGCCCAGGAGTTGGAGGCTGCAGTGAGCTATGATTGCACCACTGCACTCCAGCCTGGGCAACAGAATGAGGCCCCCGTCGCTAACAAAATACAATTTAAAAAAACACACACATTTTCAAGCGAGTGCTTCTTTGGCATTGAGTATGTTCATACTGTTTTGCCACCAGCGTCCCAAGAGGAGACCTGGTTCCCATTAAAGGAGTCTCTTCCCATCCCCCTCCCTCCCTCCCTCCCTCCAGCTCCTGGCGACTCCCAATCTGAATGCTGTCACCAGGGATTTGCCCATTCTGGGCATTTCAGATAGATGGTGACTTTCCTTATTTTTTTTTTTTTTGAGTCAGAGTCTCACTCTGTCACCCAGGCTGTAGCATAGTGGTATGATCATGGCTCACTGCAGCTTCGACTTCCAGGGCTCAGGCCATCCTTCCACCTCAGCCTCTCAAGTCACTGGGACTACAGGTGCAGGCCACCATGCCCAGCTAATTTTTTTTATTTTTTTGTAGCGATGAGGTCTCGCAATGTTGCCCAGGGTGGTCGAACCCCTGGACTCAAGAGATTCTCTCACCTCAGCCTCCCGAAGTGCTGGGATTATGGACGTGAGCCATCACACCCAGCCGAAACACAACCTTTGGTGTCTGGCTTCTTTCACCTGGATGTCTATCTCTTGCAATGAAAGACCCCTAGGATAAGACAGGTGAGGGTGGTGTCCCCGGCTCTCACCTCGTTGTCCCCCTCCATGCCACTGCTCACGCTGAGAAGGCTCCGGGTACTGGACCGGTTACTTGCGCTGCCTAAGGGGAGAGACAAAAATGAGCCAGACTGAGGATTTTCCCAGGCTAAAATACAACAGAGAACTGTAGCACGCACTTGCTTTTACTCCAAGGAACAGGACCTAAGCTGTGAATATGAGGCTCTCCAAGTGTGGCCATCTCATGCATGTCATTAGAGTACGGTTTTCTTTCAGCATAAGATGAAGTGGTTTGGCTTTGCCGCCACCATTTCCTGAGGGCTCATGTCATACTGAGTGCTTCAAAACGTGATTGGCCCCTATGAAAATCTGGTTTGGTATCAGTGCTCTGACTCGATGAACAAGGAAACAGAGGGGCTCCCGTCTTGCTTATTCAGTGCTATATCTAAAATCCGCAAGCTTGGGTCAGGCGCAGTGGCTCAAGCCTGTAATCCTAGCACTTTGGGAGGCCGAGGTGAGAGGATTGCCTGAGCGCAAGGGTTCGAGACCAGCCAGGGCAACTTGGCGAGACCTCATCTCTACAATAAATCAAAAAATTAGCTGGGTGTGGTGGCGCATGCCTGTAGTTCCAGCTACTCGGAAGGCTGAGGTGAAAGGATCGCCTGAATCCAGCAGGTTGAGGCTACGGTGCCCGGGAGCATGCCACTGCCCTCCAGCTTGGGTGATAGAGTGAGACTTCTGCTCAAAAAAATTAAAATAGCCGGGCTCGGTGGCTCAGCCTGTAATCCCGCGCCTTTGGGAGGCT
>NW_007245655.1:162739-212877 GCF_000164805.1 Carlito syrichta | reverse complement strand
AGCCTCGACCTGCTGGGCTCAGGCGATCCTTCCGCCTCAGCCTTCCAAGGAGCTGGAACTTCAGACATGTACCACCACGCCCAGCAAATTTTTTGATTTATTGTAGAGATGAGATCTCGCCAAGTTGCCCAGGCTGGTCTTGAACCAGCAGGCTCAGGCAATCCCCTCACCTCGGCCTCCCAAAGTGCTGGGATTACAGGCTTGAACCACCGCACCCAGCCAAGATTTTTAACTTTAGTTTACCAGTATTGCCACTAACAGTATTGCCAGATCATAGGTTTACAGAATTTCCACTTCATATAACTCTTAATCATATTAGTTTACAGGCAGTAAGAAAATAGTTTTGACTTCATTCTGATATCAACTTTGACCTAATTAATTGAGATGCTAGCTTGAATGGAGCAGGTAAAGATGATAACGTTAGATTATTTCTTGGAGTCAGATTTTTTTTTTTTTGAGTTGGAGTCTCACTCTGTCACCCAGACTGGAGTGCAGTGGCTGCTCCTGGCCACTGTAGCCTCGACCCGCTGGGCTCCGGCGATCCTTCCGCCTCCACCTTCCAAGTAGCTGGAACTACAGGCGCGCGCTACCACGCCCGGCTCATTTTTTGATTTATTGTAGAGATGAGGTCTCGCCCAGTTGCCCAGGCGGGTCTCGAACCCGCGGGCTCAGGCAATCCACTCACTTCAGCCTCCCAAGGCACAGGATTACAGGCTGAGTCACCGAGCCCGGCTGGAGTCAGATTTTTAAATATAAAATAATGTGTCAAAATATTTCTATAAACCAGGCAGGTCAGAGTTTGTTTAAGGAACACGCGACCCTGTCCCTTTCCATCCAGTCACCCACACTTGACCAGAATGGCCGTTTCTCCCTCTTCCCCCTGCCTGCTCGTATGCACAGACCTCAAGCCTCCTCAGTCCCCAGTGCTCAGGACAAATGTTTCCGAAATCTCTCCAGACGCCCCCAGCTACAAGCAGCCCCTCGGTCCCCTGGTCCACGTCCCTCTGTGGCTAAACCTCCCATGCCACAGTCTTCTGGTTGTCACATTCTCCCACGATGATCACACTCGTTAGGAAGTTATCCACCGGCGTGAAGTAAAACACTGTCACGGCGCTGGCTCGTGAGGCTGGAAATTCACACCCGTCTGCTCCCACTGTCCCTTCCCTGAGTGTTTCCGAATCTTTTAACCCCGATGTTTGGCTCTGCACCGTGGCTCCCCGTCAACTGCCCTGGCCCTTCCCCTCTCCAGGCTGACAACCTCCTTGCCCACCTCCCCCTCTGGGCGCCACGGCTCTGGCTCCAGCCCCATCATCTTCATGCTTGGCAGGAGAAGGAGGGCAGTGCCCACACCTTGCCAGGCTTCTGTGATCAGGAAGGAGGGACCAGACGACCAGCTGACACACTGCTCCTGTGGTATCGTCCCCCAGTACGAGTTCCCCAGAGAGAAGCCCTGGTTCCTTCCACATATTTGTGTCTCTAGTATGCAGGGTAGTTCGGTTGCACACAGTGCTGTCCTCGGTGTTTGGTGAATGAACGAGTGAGGGTGAAAAAGATCACAAACGAGTATAATATGATCCTTACGAAACAGGCCAGACAACCTAGGATCAGGCCGACAGGCTTTCTGTTATGAAACTTTTGTTCTCTTAAACATAATATTAATAACACCTGGGCTTAAATTTTTAGTGAGAACCAGATTTAACCTTCAACTGTTTCTCTGTGGTTCCCAAGAGATGACAGCTGCACCGTAACAAAAACAGTGCTGTTTTTAGGGTGTGACTCCCGGAGTTAAGGGGCAGTTGGTGGCCCGGAGCTGGGCCATCTTCAAGCTCCCTCACTGCCCTAGGAACTTTCTATTTGGAAAGTAGCACGTCCCCACGGTGAAGGGCACAGAAAAGATCTTGCTATGAATCCCAGAGATTGGGGCAAGTCGCCTATTCTCTCTGTCTCTATTTCCTTATCGAGAAACTCACAGCATTGTTGTACAGGATGAATTAAGTCATAGGGAGACATACCTGGCACAGAGCCCGCAAGAGTGAGCATTTGATTAATGGAAACAGCTGTCCCCATCACTGTCATGGACTTCAAGATGGTAGACTAACCACAAGACCCTCAAAGCACCTCACCTCCCAGCATTCCCACCTTTGTATGGCCCCTCCCTCCCCCTCCCTCTGGCTTAGACACATGACCCTCTTTGGCCCATATGAAGTTAGCAAGAGTGATGCAGTCCAGGGACTGATAAACACTTGCACACTGGGGCTCGTCCTGGACTCTTCCATCTCTGGATCTTGTTGCCATATGAAAAGTTTAGGCTATGAATGAACGGCCATGTTTAAGAGGCCCTGGACCATGAGAGGCCGTCTCAGATGTTCCAGCCAAGTTTACAGCTGAATACAGTCGCACAAGTGACCTCAGTCGGTGACATGGAAGAGAGAGGACCCACCATCGCCACTGAGTCCTGCCTAAGTTGTAGGATCAGGCATATATCAATAGTTAGGTTTCAAGCACTGAGTGTTGACATGGTTTATAGCATGGACAATAGGTCAAGGAAGCTATCTAATAAGATCTGTGTGTAGACAAAGTGGAGTGAAATCCATCAGTCTGTCACTCCATAACATTTTCTCTTCTTTTTTAAATTAGAGAACAGGTCTCATTATGTCGCCCAGGATGGTCTCTAACTCCTGAGCTCAAGCAATCCTCCTGCCTCAGCCTCCCAAATTGATGGGATTACAGGTGTGAGCCACCACGCCCAGCCACATACAGTAACATTTTCTAGCCAGATGAGCAGCCACCTTTGGACAATAAACCACTGCACAAGATGAGAAGTAGTTTAGACCAGGCACGGTGGCTCATGCCTGTCATCCCTGCGCTTTGGGAGATGGAGGCGAGAGGATTGCCTGAGCCCACAGGTTCGAGAGCAACCTAGGCAACATGGCGAGACCTCGTCTCCACAGTAAATTAAAAAATTAGCCGGGCATGGGGGCACACGCCTGTAGTTCCAGCTACTTGGAAGGCTGAGGCAGAAGGATCACCTGAAGCCAGCCAGTCGATGCTGACTCAAAAAAAAAATGTAGTTTATTCTTTCCACCCTGTCCGCGCCTCAAGCTCTCCCAAAGTAAAGCATATACATAAAATCTGCTCAATTGCTCTGAACCTGAAATGAGTGCCTTCGTCTGGTGAACTGTCCAGCCGTCACTCCCTTCCCTCTTCCCTGGAAGGCACCGTCCTCGCCCTGAGGGGCTTCTACCACTTCCAGTCCACATGTCTAGGAGATGGCCACCAACCTGGCCCCTGCGCCCTTTGCCCCCTGTAATCCCGGGAAGCATTTCCTGTCCCTGCATGGTCAGAATTTTCAAACTGTCCCAGAGCCTCTGGATACCCATCATCACCTCCATCGTGTCAGGGGAGGTTTTCTCCTCTGCCCAGTCTAGACTTCCCAGCACTAAGTACTGACGTGGTTTGTTGCATGACAGTAGACAGTGGACACTGGATGACAGGGTCCTGGTGCAGTGTGATAGGTGGTCATACGATGGGCTGTGAGTCTGTTTTGACAGGTAATGGCGGCAGAAAGGATCACCTGAAGACAAGAGCTGGGGCTCCTCCCTGCTTTAGCATTCTCTATCTGTGTGACCTCAGGCAAAGTTCTTTCCCTCTGTGGGTTGCAAATACCCCATCTATGAAGTAAGGAGGTTGCGAAAAGAGGTCAGAGGTCCTTGACCTAAGCCTATGAGTGACACAGAGAGAGAGAGAGAGAGAGAGAGAGAGAGAGAGAGAGAGAGAGAGAGAGAGAGAGAGAGTGTGTGTGTGTGTGTGTGTGTGTGTGTGTGTGCGCGCGCGCGCACACATTTGTCCAGAAAACAGATTCAGAGCATATATCAGATTCTCAAGGGAGTCTGTGATGCCGAAAAGACAAAGCCGCCCTTGATTACATGAATCTTCCAGCTCCAACATTCATTCTGGGGGTCTCTACCTGACAAGGAGACATGGATCCTGAAATTCATATTCTCTCTGGCTCTTTTAATGCTTTCCCAGTTGTTTTGTTAACACTGAAATGTATGAAAGAAGAGAAACGTGATCTCTTGGGCTTGGGCGTCTGGAGTCAGCTAACACTGCCCTGGAGACGGAAACAAAGCCTGGCTGCCTCACATCAGCCTCTATTGTCTGCACAATCAGACTCCCATTCAAGTTTGAGCCCAAAGGAAGACATTTCTTAATTGGATCCTCAAAGCCGGTGAGGTTGAAATTCTCAAATCGGAGTGCGTTGTTATCCAATATTTCTGCTTTGTGCTCCTTCCACCCCCATCACAGTTAGGGAGGTGGCAAGAAGAGTCTTGGCTCGGTATCCAGACCGAGTTCAGATCCCTGCCGTGTAGACCACGTGAGCAAGGCCTCCGGCTTCCCCCTCAGTAAGCAGAGGTACCTATTGCAGAGCATTTTGTGAGAATTAAGTTAGCCTGTCTAGGAAGAGGTTCAGCATATAATAAATGCTCAATAAATGTTAAGTATTACCATTAGGACTTGCTATTTAGAAAAGCCAGAGAAGCTGGGCTCGGTGGCTCAGCCTGTAATCCTGCACCTTTGGGAGGCTGAGGTGAGTGAATTGCCTGAGCCTACGGGTTTGAGACCCACCTGGGCAGCGAGACCTCATCTCTACAATAAATCAAAAAACCAGCCGGGCGTGGTAGCGCATGTCTGTAATTCCGGCTACTCGGAAGGCTGAGGCGGAAGGATCGCCGGAGCCCAGCAGGTCGAGGCTGCGGTGGCCGGGAGCAGCCACTGCACTCCAATCTGGGTGACTGAGACTCCAACTCAAAAAAAAAAAAAAAAAAAGGAAAAGCCAGAGAGTCCGAATTGTCACACAACCTGGCTTCCCAGGATAAAAAGCCAACCTCATAGGCTAACTCTGCCCCCGATTTTTACCCGCCTCAGACCCAAATCAGGCCCCGTGGGAGAGCTCTTGGGCTGATAAAAGAATGTTTCCAAGTCTCAGGGGGACCAGGCGGCGCGTAGCCCGTGACCTCCCCATCGCCAGTTACTCACTCGCTGTGCTGGAGGTGCTGTCTGTCTTCCAGTCTCCTCGTCTCAGCTCCGTCCTGGGGGGGAAGATACTCTTCCTGGGGCCGCTCTCATAGACCCCAAACTCCACCTTCCCGGGCAAGAGCTGTGAGTGCCGAATCGGGACCGTGATCTCCAAGTCTGGAAGGAGAGGAAGAGGGACAAGCTTCGAGATCAGACTGCCATCTGCCAAAGAGCACAACGCCTCCCTCTCCGCCTGCCTCCTCAGAGAAGAAGGGAGGGGGCCCCTAGACTGGTCACCGCGACTTCGGCACTGAAACTCCACGCATCTCGCGTGGCCATCGCTGGAGATGGAAGAGAGGGATGGGGGAAGGTGAGAAGCCGACAGAGAAGCATGTCTGCGGGCAGGAAGGACACGTAGTTAGAGAAAAGCTGACCCAGCGCCGCCCGTGAGCAAGTCAGTCGCCCTCTCTGAGTCACTCCCTGTGTCTGAGGAGGGGGTGATGCCCCTCACTGACTGTAATAACAGGTTATCCTGAGCACCAGGGACACAGCTCTGACAGTCTCCCTGTTCTCAGCTCATTTAATCCCCAACAGCACCCGGGAAATAAATACTATTATCGTCATTCCCAACAGACACGGGTCCTGAGAAGTAAACTGGGCCACCCTGCCTGGCAGAGCCGGGATTTGAACCCAGGCTCCCGAATCCAGGCTCCTAACCATCACTCATAAGGCCTTTCGCTCCCTTCATGGGTGATGGGTGGCGGGTGGGTACCCACACGGAAAGCGATGACCCTGAGAGTTCATGCATGGAGGCCCTTTGCAGTGACTCAAGCCTATAATCCCAGCACTTTGGGAGGCCAAGGCAAGAGGAATGCCTGAGCCCACGGGTTCGAGACCAGCCTGGGCAACATGGTGAGATCTCATCTCTACAATAAATCAAAAAAATTAGCTGGGTGTGGTAGCGCGCACCTGTAGTTCCGGCTACTTGGAAGGCTGAGGCAGAAGGATCGCCGGAGTCCGGCAGGTCAAGGCTGCGGTGGCCGCGAGTGTGCCACTGCCCCCCAGCCTGTGTGACAGAGTGAGACTCCAACTCAAAAAAAAAAAAAAAAGAGGCCCTTCAGGCCCATGAAAGGTCTCGTGACTTCCAAGGCTGCTTGGGGGTGAACACAAATGATTCTTTCGGGAGCAAAGCACCGACCTGACCTCCTCACTGGCTCAGTCCTGCTCAGGGGTCAGTCTTTATTCCTTCCACCATTCCCACCCCTGGCTTCCCACCCCTGGAGAACATGTCTAGGGTGCTGTCACCAGCGTCCTCTCCAAGAAAGTGGGAGGCAAATGGAGCCCCTGCCACAGGCCTCCTCGGGATGCCTGGACTTTCCCAAGCCAGCAGCAGGGGCCTCTGGGAAGCTGTGGCTGTGTAATCACAGTGGACAAGGTGTGAGCTCTGGGGACGTGAGCTTCCTTCCTGCATACCACTTCCTCCGCCACCTCCCTGCTTCAGGGCGAGGCAGGAAGTTCAGAGAGTCCAGGGCCCATGGTGGCTCTCACTGCCAAAGCCACAGGTCCAGAGGGGTACACGGCCATGCCAGAACAAGAGGAAGGAGCCATGTGAAGACAGGCGAGACTCTGTCCCTTGGTGAACAATCTGCACAGAGGCTTTTAAAGGGTGGATTGGTGGCTCTTCCAAGTGCAAGCTGTCCTTATCCAGAGATTCCAGTCCCAGGTGTAGGGTCGGATCCTGGTGTCCAACCGGCTTCTGAAGCCCTTGTGTCATACAGGACTTTTTCACGTCCTGGGATCCCTTGGTTACAGCTGTGTGGTGATCGCACCCACCCTAACTGCTTGGGCAGAGAGTGGTTACGGCGTTTCCACCTGGGTGCCACCCATGGTATCTTAGAGCCCACACAAGTGTCATACTTTTTTTTCCTCCCAGCTTTGACCTACGTTTTTCAAAAAATCATCTTTTTGCCAGGCGTACTGGCTCATGCCTATAATCCCAGGACTTTGGGAGATAGAGGCAAGAGGATTGCCTGAGCCCAGGAGTTTGAGATCAGCCTGGATGGCTTGGCGAGACTTTGCCTCTACAATAAATTTAAAAAAGTAGCCGGGCGTGGTGGTGTGCACCTACAATTCCAGCTACGTGGAAGGCTGAGGTGGAAGGATCGCCTGAGCCCAGCAGGTCAAGGCTGCAGTGGTTGTGAACATGCCACTGCATTCCAGCCTGGGCGACACAGTGAGACTCCATTTCAAAAAAAAAAAAAAAAATCATCTTTTTAAGGGAAGTTCCTGTCTGCAATTTTCTACCCTCAACCAGTTCTACAAGGAGGGAAAGTAAAATACACAGGAAATAAAATAGGAGGTCAAACGTTCAAAAAATTAGGTAGACTAAGTCTAAATGTTTACAAAAATCTCGATATTCTTTGAAGAAACAAAGCCAGAAATAATTATCATGATTATATTGATGGTGCTTTCCCAAAGTGCATTTATAATCATTATTCTACCTCCTTTGAGCTTCACGACTTCTCCATTAAGCAGTAAGTCAGATATGACCCATGATGGGAAAACTGAGGAACAGAGTGGCTAAAAAAGAAAAAAATCGCCCTAGATCATAAAGTGATTTGGTGACAAAGCTGGGATCAGAACCCAGGTTTCCCGGGACTCAGGTTGCTCTTCTCTGTCCTGCCTGTAGGACACACCCAGAACATAAATATGGACTGTGTTTCTTTTCTTTTTTTTTTTTTTTTTTTTTTGAGTCGGAGTCTCACCCTGTCGCCCAGACTGGAGTGCAATGGCCGCTCCCGGCCACCGCAGCCTCGACCCGCTGGGCCCCAGCGATCCTTCCGCCTCCGCCTTCGGAGTCGCCGGAACTACAGACGCGCGCTACCATGCCAGGCTAGCTTTTCATTTATTGTAGCGATGAGGTCTCACCAAGTTGCCCAGGCGGGTCTCGAACCTGCGGGCTCAGGCCATCCACTCACCTCTGCCTCCCAAAGCGCTGGGATTACAGGCTGAGCCACTGAGTCGAGTCCGGCCATCAGTGATTTTCATATGCTTTTGGTTTCCATGAAACAGAATTATTTCCTCCAATGAAAACAGAAGTTCAACATGGAAAAGGGATCTTTCAAAGGGCGGCGGTGGTTGAAGCAGAGTGAGCGGCCCCCAATCCCAAGGACCCTAATCCACCCCTCCCATTCCCCGATTCCCTTCACCAGGCCCTGCCCGCCTGTCCCCACTAACACCTGTAGCAGCCCCGAGGCCCCTCAGGGAACTCAGAGTGAAAATAGGTCATTATTATAAGTTACTGTGTAACTAGATACACAACAGGTTGTACGGTGTTAACTAACGTGTTGTACTTGTCCCACAGTGAGTGGTTCCTTCTCTGTGGCACATACCCTGAGGTCTTGGGCCTAGCCATGCAGTACCGGGTCCAACTTTCCAACCGCCCAAGTGTCCTTCTCCCAGCAGGCCTTCCTCAATACTTGAGGGAGCTGGAGCATCAATATCCCGGCTCTCCTGCTCCTCGCGGGAGTCGGGGGTATCCTCCACTGACCCCTTCCCTTCACCTCTCCACCCCTTGCCTATTCCCCAGAATCACCTCCCATGCCAGCTATTAGCCCTCACATCCTTGTCAGGGAAGAAAAAGTTCTAGAAAAGGAAGCGGCAATGGCTGCACAAGGGGCGTGGATGGTGTACTTAACGTCACTGAACCGTACACTTAAAAATGGTTCAGGCCTGGGCGCGGTGGCTCAAGCCTGTCATCCCAGCACTTTGGGAGGCCGAGGCAAGAGGATTGCCTGAGTCCAGGGTATTAAGACCAGCCTGGGCAGCTTGGTGAGACCTCGTTTCTACAATATATCAAAAAAAATTTAGCCAGGTATGATAGCGCACGCCTGTAGTTCTGGCTACTTAGAAGGTTGAGGTGGAAGGATTGCCTGAGCCCAGCAGTTGATGCTGGGGTGGCCGTGAGCATGTCACTGCCCTCCAGCCTGGGCGACAGAGTGACACTCTGACTCAAAAAAAAAAATGGCTCAGGCCGGGCGCAGCAGCTCAGCACTTTGGGCGGCCAAGGCAGGAGGATTGCTTGAGCCCAGGTGTTTGAGACCAGCCTAGGTATCACAGTGAGACCTCACCTCTACAAAAAAAAAAGAAAATCAATAAACTAGCTGGATATGGTGGTGCCCACCTGTAGTTCCAGCCACTCGAGAGGCTGAGGTGGAAGGATCACCTGAGCCCAGGAGGTCGAGGCTGCAGTGAGCTGTGATTGTGCCACTGCACTCTAGCCTGAATGACAGTGAAATCCCGACTCAAAAAAAAAGGGGGCGAGGGGTTTCAAATGGTAAATTTTATGTTATACATACATTTTCTTGCAATAAAAACAAAAAACAAGGAGGCACTTAGGGCTGACAGGTAGAACATTCCTCCCATGAAGATTGCTTGTGGTCCCCAGTCATTCTTGTTCAGTGTCAATTTACATATAGTTTTTTTTGGTTTTTGGTTTTTTTGGATTCTGGGTTTCACTGTCTCTCAGGCTGGGGTGCAGTGGCATAATCATGGCTCACCGCAACCTCAACCTCGCAACCTCCTGGGCTCAGGTGATCCTTCTACCTCAATCACCTAAGGAGCTGGAACTGCAGGCACACACCACCATGCCCGACTCATTTTTTTATATTTTTATAGAGACGAGGTCTCACTATGTTGCCCAGATGGGTCTCAAACCCCTGGGCTCAAACAATTCTCCCGCCTCAGTCTCCCAAAGCGCTGGGAGTCACCACACCCGGAAACTTATTTCTAGTTTAATCTTTCTTTCTTTTTTTTTTTTTTTTTTGAGTTGGAGTCTGTCACCCAGGCTGGAGTGCAGGGGCACATTCATGGCCACCCCAGCGTCGACCTGCTGGGCTCTAGTGATCCTTCTGCCTCAGCCTTCCAAGTAGCCAGAACTACAGGCACACACTACCACACCTGGCTAATTTTTGACTTATTGCAGCGACGAGGGCTTGCCAGGTTGTCCGGGCTGGTCTCGAACCCGCGGGCTCAGGCAATCCACTCATCTCAGCCTCCCAATGTGCTGGGATGACAGGCTGAGCCACTGAGCCTGGACTAATCATTCAACAGTTATGACATTACTTAAGGCCCCTGATTTTCAAACGAACATATCTAACACCCTTCTCTCCCAAGAATTCCTTGTCAGAGGATCTGCTTCTTGGGGAGTAGGGAGGCAGGGGAGGACGGACAAGCCAAGCCATGCTTCCTTGGAAAAATATAGACACTGATCTACTAATTTAGACTACAGTGGAGGGATTTAAATCATGTATTCAGGGCCTGATCCTCCTTGAGTGAGCCTGGTACAGTGTTTCAGAACTTGCGATTCCAGGGCTCATCCCTGGACAGTGAGTCCCAGGTCAGTGTGTTTTCATTCTGGAAAATCCTGCCTGAGAGGCTCCAGCTGGCGGGTGTGCCCGTGTGTGATCATGCAGTGGACGGTTCCCGGAGTGCTTCCGTGTGCCTGGCAATGTGCTAGGACTGGTTGCACCCTAACTCGGTCAATCCTCACAGCAACGTTACGGGGGCTGGCACCTGTACTTCTGCCATTTTGCAGATGAGGTGTGAGGCTCGGAGAGGGGACTGTCTTGCCCACGGTTCCCTGATCGTTGGGGGTGGGCAGTGCGTGGGAATCTGGCCCCAACCCTGCTGACCCCAGAGTCCATGGCGGTCCCCTCCACTCCTCTGCAAGTGTGTCTGACTTCCTCCAAGACCTTCAGTGGCACCAGCTGGAGCCCGAGTGGGCGGTCAAGATGTGATGACCCCCCAAAACGCAGATCTTGAAGCCAGACTGCAGAGCACATGTGACTTTAGCATGCAGCCTCCCAGGCCCTCAATCTCCAGGTCCTCAAACACCAAATCACAGGTTTCGTGCTGCTGCCTGTATTTAAAAGCTTGAGACATTTCATTTCATCAAGGCTTCTGTCTTTGGGTCCATGTGCTCTAGTTTTAAAAAGTACCCAGCCCTCTTACCAGCCCTATTATCCAACTTGGGATGACTGTGCAGATCTTGAAACAGATTTCCTTTCTTCTCTCCATTCTCCTCCCCTCATCCAGGAGGGTAGACAAGCGTGAACTCAGGTTCTGGACACATACATTTAAAATCTAGACACCCTGGCCGGGCGCGGTGGCTCATGCCTGTAATCCCAGCACTTTGGGAGACGGAAGCGAGAGGATTGCCTGAGCCCAGGGGTTTAAGGCCAGACTGGGCAACTTGGCAAGACCTTGTCTCTACAGTAAATCAAAAAATTAGCCAGGCGTGGTGGCACGTACCTGTGGTTCCAGCTTCTTGGAAGGCTGAAGCAGAAAGATCGCCAAGCCCAGTAGGTCGAGGCTGCGGTGGCCATGAGCATGCCACTGCATTCCAGCCTGAGCGACAGAGTGAGACTCTGACTTAAAAAGAAAAAGAAATCTGGGCACCCAAGTAGAAGCCTTGGGGTGACCTCCCTGACCTTCTGCCATGATTATAACCTCTTAACCCCTCCTCTCCCGAACAGTCAAAATCATTAACACTCACGAGGCAACTACTTATCTGCGAAACACCGGGTTGGGCACCGTGGGACAGACCCTTGCAGGGAATACCAGACCAACTGACACATGGGCTACCAGGTGGCAAAGGCAGTGTCCCTAGGTCTCTGTAGTTGGCAGGGAGGGTGCCTGGTGCTCACTGAGTGCGGCACGAATGAATGATGCCACCAGACCTTTTCCTGAAACCGAGCATTCCAACAAAGGCTTCCTGAGCTCCGTTAGCATGCTGCACTATTCACTGGGAACTCGGCAGAGGGCCAGTGGACACGTTCTTGCCCTCACAGAGCCTACAGCGGGTGGGAGAGGGCATGATGGCCCACAACCAGGGGAACAGAAACAGAAGACAATTCCAGTCTGTGACGCGTGTAAACAGGGATGGCCAGGGAGCAGGGAGAAAGGCGTGGAGAGCTACCCTGGGGAGAATGGCAGAGAAGGCCTCCCTGACGAGATGCTGCAGCCAGACGCCTAAGGAAGAAAAAGACCCGAAGGTGATGCGCAGGAAAGGCAGGGGACTGCCAGGTGCAAAGGCCCCGAGGGAGAAATGCCCTTGACACGTTAGAGCAACAAGAAGAGTCTCTTGCGACTGGGGGAGAATGGAGGATGAGCAGAGGTGGGCTCGTGGGGGGCCTTCCTTGTGGGCCGTGGGTAGGAGTTTGCTTTTACCCTGCGTGGGACAGGAGCCCCCGGAAGGCTCTGAGCAAGCGAGGGGCACCGTCTGATTTTCTAATTTGTAAAGCATCGCTGGCTGCAGTTCGGAGGGTCAACAGTGGGGGCAAGAGTGGGCACGGGGAGCCAGTTGAAGAGGCTACTGCATTAGTCCAGGCAGGAGGTGGCGTGACTTGGCTGCGGTGGGGCGGGGGGGAGAGGGTCAGAAATGGCCAGATTTAGGTGCTTTGGAAGCTGCATCTCCGGGGGTTGCTGAGGGTGGGAATGAAGGGGCAGAATGTGAGAGGCGCAATGGAACGGAAGAGAGACAAGTTCCATGAATGCCCGAGGGAGGGACCGACACCAAAGCCTGGAGGGTCCAGGAAGACCTCACCGAGAAGACACTGCCAAAGGCTGGGACCTGCAGTCCCATCGTTGTCCTGCAGGTGAGACGAAAGAGGCATGAGCAAGGGGCCTGTGGCAGGTGTCACCTGCCTGACCAGGCACCTGGGAAGCGAGGTGGTTTGTGGCAGCAGGAGACAGTGCCCAAACAGGGCTCGACTTCAACTCAATTCTTGAAGCCTCAGGCTCCCTTCGACGACTCGGGGCCTCAGAAAGCCTCTTTCTGCCAGCCCCTCTTGCTGTGAGGCTGGCCTGGGTAGACCAAAGAGGCCCATCATGCTGGGGGCCCTCAGTGGGAAGGTGCATTGTGGGTACACGCCAACTCCTTGCTCAGGGGTGGCGGTGCCACATGGCTGGCATGGGGTGAGGGACGTCTGGGGGAGCGGGCGGCCCGGGCCACAGTGTACACCCCTGGAATCCAGGGCCCTGATGCTGCATGGGGGGAGCCCTGAGGCCTGGGCTTCTGAAGTGTGCCTGGTGTGGGCACAGATCACGTGATACCCCACCGGCCTCAGAAACAGACACTTTGTGGATGCAGTGTTCCCCTTTCTCTGCCCAAAAGACACACGTCCTCCTAATGGCCAGGGGAAGAGTCAGGTGCCCGGGGAGAAAGCATGCTCATCCTCGGAAGGATGCAGAGTTGAATCCATTCACTCATTCGATGCTGGCCGCATCTTACGGACCAGGTACCACATTGTTCACAGAGAAAACAAGACAACATTGTTGTCTGAGAGGCCCTCGCGATCCAGTGGGGGCCCCAGCTGTCAACAGGGTAGCAGGTGCTGGGCGAGTGGTTTGCCCCCTCAGGTCACAGCAGGAAGGGGGGTCAAGGACAGCAGATGACAGCAATGCCCCGCACAATGCAGCACCCCAGGAAGCCGCCTACCTGTCTGCTTTCCTGATCTTTGCTTTTCTCTCTGTCTTCGGGTAATGCTGTCTCTCAGTCGTTTGAGATTTTCCTGGGGGGCAAAAATGAGCTTAAGTTTAAAGTCCACAATAGAATGATAGCCTCTGGGAGTGAGAGTTTCTTTCTGGTTTTGTGCTGTTTGCAAGGTACACACGTTGCAGCAACACTCACCACACACAGGTGAGGCCCAGCCCGTTTGCTGTCGGCCAGAGAGAACCAAGTGCTCATAGAATTTGTGCCTGAGGAAAGGACAGCTCTTCCTCCATCAAGCGTCCTCCCCTCTGGCTCCCGGCTCCATCCTCAGCCTTACAACCCTCTGCACTCCTGCATGCGTGTCCTCAGCCAAGCCAGCCTCTCACCCACTCACAAAGGCCCCACCACACTCCTGCCTCGGGCACTGTGTTCTCGGTCATCCCCTTGACTTCGAGGGATGCTGATTCCTCGCCATGAGGCTGTTCCAGGCCTGGGTCAGGGCGCACCTTCTTCCTGAAGCCCTCCCAGACTGCTCCTGTCCTCCATGACTGCCCGTGCCAACTATCTGGCACCCGGGCTATGCTGCCTTGCCATGTGCACGTCTGTGCATGTGTGCACGTGCTCACGTGCCAGGCCTCTTCTGAGATCCTAAGCACTTTCCAAGGCGAGAGACCAGACCTTGTACCTTTCCATAATCCTGCCAACCAGTGTAGTCATTCAATGAATGCTGAGTAGTTGTGTGAGGGTCAAGATGGTTGCTATTTTAGTCAACCGCCAACAACCTCAAAGGTAAGTGTTCGAGCATTCTGGAAATAACACCCCAGGGAAAACAGTCCAGACAGTCTGGCTGGAGCAGAGATGCTCGGGAGGGTGTCACAGGAGGCCGCAGGGTGGCTGGGTCACAGCTGTCACTGCGAAGCTGGAGCTTGGCAGGATGTTGTGAGTTTGCCATGGCCTCAAGGCTCTGGTTAAGAAAAGGGGAAGAGCCCGGGCTCAGTGGCTCAGCCTGTCATCCCAGCACTTTGGGAGGCCGAGGCGAGGGGACTGCCTAAGCCCGCAGGTTCGAGACCAGCCCGGGGAACTCGGCGAGACCTTATCTCAACAATAAATCAAAAATGAGCCGGGCGTGGTAGCACACATCTGTAGTTCTGGCTACTTGGAAGGCTGAGGCGGAAGGATCACCGGAGCCCAGCAGGTTGATGCTGGGGTGGCTGTGTGTGCCACTGCACTCCAGCCTGGGTGACGGAGTGAGACTCCAACTCAAAAAGAAAAAAACAACAGAAAGAAGAGAGAGAAGAAAAGGGAGAGGTACAAAGGCCAGGAGAGCACTTGAGGCTATGCCCAATGCCAGGATGGCTGGGGGCATGGAGAGACAGGAACGGATATGAGAGAAAGGCTGTCACAGAGCAGGACCACATGGACGTGCTGCTGGTCCAAGGTGAGGAAGCAGGGGAGACGGCCCGGGAGACCCTGATGTCTGACCGCAGACTTGAGGGATGACAGTACAAGGCACAGAGAGCGGGAGTTGGAACGAGGAGCAGCCGCCAGGGCTGGCACGTCATCGGCCGGGCCGCAGGTCGAGGACACAGCCAGCTGGTGGCTGGGAACATGGGACTGGAGACACCGCACAGACCAGGAGCCAAGGGGAGCCTGGCAGTGCTCATTTGCAAGAGGGGGACGTGAAGAAGATGGGAGCGGGGGATGGACAGAGAGGCAAAGGAAAAGGAAGGTGGCACCAACCTATGAGTGGTCTCCATACTGCCAGCCCCTGGATGGGGGGCGCTGGGGAAGGACCAGGAGGCACAGGACCAGGGCCTAGGACAGTATGAGCCCCCCAGGGCTGGGGCTCTCGCCATGGTGAAAGCAAGCCACAGCTGTCTACCCCACCCAAGAGCTCTGGGCAAGTTCACGGGAAAGGAAGATGCCTCTTGGAGGTAAGTCCAGAAAGACAGCCAGCACTGATTATGCATTTACTCTGCACTGGACACATCACGGGCTTTACGGGCTTTTATATCAGCTGGTTCCCTCCTATACCTCAGAGGTAGGAGGAGGAGGGCGAAGGTCGCCCCGCCGAAGAACAAGGATGTAAACTCAGGCGGTGTCTACAGAGCTCCGGCTGCTCTGAAGACTGTGCCACGTGGTCGTACAGCGTGGCCAGGAGAAAGCACCCATTGTTGGGTCAGGGTCAGCCTTTCCTCAGCAGGACTGGGGCATCCCTGGGGCTCCGAGGTGAAGAAGGCCCCGGCTTCCTGCACTCAGCCCCGCGGGGCGCCCACCCATCCTCAGACCTCTCTCCCCACCCAGAGGGAAGAAGGCTGCTGGCAGTGTGAGCCCCAGTTATAAAGAGTGCTAAGGGCCGGGCACAGTGGCTCACACCTGTAATCCCAGCACTTTGGGTGGCCAAGGCAGGAGGATTGCTTCAACCCAGGAGTTCGAGGCCAGCCTGGGCAATATAGTGAGACGTCATCTCTCTAAAAAAAAAAAACTAGCTGGGCGTGGTGGTGCACACCTGTGGTTCCAACTACTCAAGAGGCTGAGGCAGAAGGATCACCTGAGCCCAGGATGTGGAGTCTGTGGTGAGCCATGAGCATGCCACTGTACTCCAGCTTAGTGACAAAGAGACCCCAACTCAAAAAACAAAACCAGAAACAAAAACAAAAACTTCAAACTATCCAGGCACAGCAAGAGTCTCCTCTGACTCCCCGTCCTCCAATCCCAGTCTGGTCCTGAGACGTAAGCACTGACCTGGACACAGGGCAGGCCTGTCAAATGTCTTTGCGTTTGGATACATGATTTACATACACGCCTGTAGACATGCAGAGCTTGGCCAGACTTGGTGGCTCAGTCTGTCATTCCAGCACTTTGGGAGGCCGAGGCCAGTGGATTGCCTGAGCCCGCAGGTTTGAGACCAGCCTGGGCAATTTGTTGAGACCTTGACTCTACAAGAAATCACAAAAATTAGCCAGGCGTGGTGGCACGTGCCTTAGGTTCGGCGGAAGGATCGCCACAGCCCAGCAGGTCAACACTGGGGTGGCCATGAGCATGCCACTGCACTCCAGCCTAGCCTCCAACTCAAAAATAAATAAAAATAAAAATAAAGGAATGCAGGGTTTGGCCGGTCTCAGCGGCTCAGTCTGTAATCCCAGCATTTTGGGAGGTCAAGGCGAGTGGATTGCCTGAGCCCGCGGGTTCGAGACCAGCCTGGGCAACTTTGTGAAACCTCGTCTCTAAGAGAAATCACCAAAATTAGCTGGGCATGGTGGCGTGCGCCTGTAGTTCCGGCTATTTGGAAGGCTGAGGCGGAAGGATCACCGGAGCCCAGCAGGTTGACGCTGGGGTGGCCATGAGTGTGCCACTGCACTGCAGCCTGGGCGACAGAGTGAGACACCAACTCAAAAAAAAGAAAAGAAAAGTAAAGAAAAGAAATGCAGAGTTTGTGTGCGTGCATGAGCTTGGGTGGTTTTGTATCCATAACTTATTTTGTTCATTTAATCATATTTCTTGGGAGTTTTCCAAGTTCTCTTTGAGTGTTAAAGTGTGATAGTTGTTGGGGTGGTGGTTGGCACCAGGAGTAGAGAGAGGGACTCAGAAGAAACAGCTGGAGAGCAAAACCAGAGAGCCAAAGGCAGGGAGACCCGGAAGCCGCAGAGCTGGGCTTTGCAGTTGAGTCTTTGCTCCTGACCTCCAGCCTCACGGCACCTGGAAAAGCCATCTCAGCCAGGAAGCCGTGTGCCTGCGAACCACAGTGACACAGACCCGCACTCACTGGTTCACAGTGACACTCCAACAAACGTTCGCAGGCGCGGCCAGCCACAGGGGCTCTGCGGCGGCCGTCCACAAGACCGCCATGGCCAGGCCTCCTCCACTGTCCGGCGGAGAAACAGACATGAAACAGATTCCATGACAGAGAAACAGACGCGAAACAGATTACCTGCTGGAAGCGGAAAGACTCCGATCGTTTCTTCTGGTTCAGCTGCCACTCTTTGAAGTGCAGCACAGCCTCGTCCACGTTGACGATGCCCAGCTTCACCTGTTCCTGGAGGGTGATCAGCTGCCGCTGGCCTGGCGTCTTCATCCCCGCAAAAGGGTCGTATATGCTCGACTGGGGCCTGTCCCTCCAGGGTCTGACGGGCGGCTCTGGAAAGGATGGCGAAACTCAGGTTGACAGCTCCCCACCTGGGGACGGCCGACCGGGAGGGAGTGGGGTTAAGGAGGCTGATCGCAGGCCCAAAAGGACACGTCTCAAAAGAACAATCACAAAGGTTGGGCTCGGTGGCTCAGCCTGTAATCCCAGCGCTTTGGAAGGCTGAGAAAAGTAGATTGCCTGAGCCTGCGGGTTCGAGACCCGCCTGGGCAAGTTGGCAAGACCTCAACTCTCCAATAAATCAAAAATTAGCTGGGCATGGTAGCACACGCCTGTAGTTCTGGCTACTCGGAAGGCTGAGGCAGAAGGATTGCCGGAGCCCGGCAGGTCGAGGCTGCGGTGGCCGGGAGCGGCCACTGCACTCCAGTCTGGGTGACAGAGTGAGACTCCAACTCAAAAAAAAAAAAAAGGAAGAACAATCACATGTGGAGCCCAGAAGACGGAAATACAGCCAGGCACGGAGGCTCAGCCTGTCATCCCAACACTTTGGAAGGCCACGGCGAGAGGATTGCCTAAGTCCGGGGATTTGAGACCAGCCTGAGCAACTTGGTGAGACCTTGTCTCTACCATAAATCACAAAAACTAGCTGGGCATGGTGGTATGTGTCTGTAGTTCTGGCACAGACCGAGGCAGAAGGATCACCTGAGCCCAGCAGGTGGAGGCTGCAGTGGCCGGGAGCGTGCTACCGCACTCCAGCCTGGGCGACAAGAGTGAGACTCCAACTCAAAAAAAAAGACGGTGGAAACAGGACATGGGAACAGGGAAGAGGGAAGCAGCTAGGAATCTCAAAGCCTCTCACACAGGAGCAGACATGGCCACAAACTTAAGGGAGCTGTGACGTCTGTTGAGTCCCCCACACCTTAATTATTAAGGTGCCCTGAGACCAGCGTTTCTCAACCTCAGTACTGCTGACACTTTGGGCCAGATAATTCTTTGTTGTGGGGCAGTGTACCATGGGATGTCCAGCAGTCTCCCTGGCCTCTACTCAGTAGATGCCAGCAGCAGCCCTTCCCCGGTTTTGACCATCAAAAATATCCCCAGGCAGTGCCAATGGCCCCTGGGGAGGGGAAGCAAGAATCACTGGCAATCGAGATCACTGCTCTAGAGGAGAGCGTACAGAGAGAATTCAGCCAGGATGCAGCTCTCAGCTCTATTCTAGCCTTTGCTGTCTCGGAGCAGCTTGGGGCACAGAGGTGGGCTTGTAGGTGTGAAGTGCCCACAGAGACTGGAATGCCACTAGGATGATGACCCAGGTCTAATAAGCACCAGGCATAAATCAGACACAAGGCCGGGCACGGGGTCTCACGCCTGTAATCCCAGCACTTTGGGAGTCCGAGATGGGAGGATTGCTTGAGCCCAGGAGTTCGAGACCAGCCTGGGCGATATAGCAAGATCTCATCTCCACGAAATATCAAAAAATTAGCCAGGTGTGGTGGTGTGAGCCTATAGGGAGGCTGAAGCGGAAGGATCGCCTGAGCCTAGGAGGGCGAGGCTACGGTGAGCCATGATTGTGCTAGAGCACTCTAGCCTAGAGTGAGACCCCACCTCAAAATATAAACAAACAAACAAACAAATAAATAAATAAGGTTCCAGCTTCCAGCTGGGTGTCCTCGGGTTATTTCTGTGCCAGCCTCTCTCCCACATTCCAAACTCGTCTACAAGTAAATCTCCGCTTCGGAGAGTCTAGGGAAATAGATGCCAACCCTCCTTTCCCTCCAGGCTGTGACTCCGGTTCTGTGCGGCACAAGCCTCCTGCAGAGGGGACGGGGGCCACTGAGGCCCGTGAGGACAACTTGACATTTTACTACTCAGTTCGAGTAGGGCCACATGATTCTAAATTTCTCCAGCAGGACCCCACTTGGGAGATGGCTTCTCCAGGGGATAAAAGCCTCAAAGAGCATGTCTGTCATTCTGCCCAACCATTCACTCGCCTGTCTACACACACTCAGAGTCTTCTCCTGGGTTTACCCTATCCAAGGCCGTCTCTAACAGTATTGGGAGATGGGGATGGCAGTAAAAAACAAAATGCACACGCCAACCAGTTCGATCTCCCACTACGAAAGTCCTGGGGGATGCCTCCAGATTTCAGAAGGTGTCATGGTTACTTTTCAAGAGACTCCTCTGTGGGGTAATACTGAATATCTCTATTCATACAAGGAAATTATTCAAGGGGGGGAAAAAAAAGAGCACGTAGCTCCTCAAACTTCCTTTTTGTTTTTTGGTTTTTTTGAGTCAGAGTCTCACTCTGTAGCCCTGACCGGTGTGGGTGGCGCGATCACGGCTCACTGTAGCCTTGAACTCCTGGCTCAAGAGATCCTTCCACCTTGGCCTCCCAAAGTGCTGGCATTACAGGTGTGAGCCACTGCACCCGGCCTCCTCAAACTTCCTTAAAAAGTTTTTTCCAAAAATGAGACGTCCAAGTTGTTGCCAAGTTCACGAGGTATTTGGCAAGCAAAACACCTTTTAAATCAAAGTTGAATCAAAGTAGAGTTTAGCCAGTACACGTAGAGTGAGCAAACAGCCCAGAAGGCTGGCCCAGGAGGTGAAGTCTGGGTGCTGGGCTTTTGGCTTTCATCCTGTTGGTGGCAAGCTCAGTGTCTGCATTGTACTTTTATGTGCTACAGGGACAGCTTCGACTATAATACCATCCTTTGTATGATCAATCTGTGCAGTATTCTAGGGTGCCTAGCCTCATCCCTCCGGCTCACCATCAATGCCAGACTCTCTGACAGCGTCACCGCGGGGTATCTCCTGAATCTCTCTGTTTTTCAGTGCCAAGCAGTTGTCATTACAGTCACTGACATGTGAACACCTGCTACACGGAAGTTCAGTCCACGTCTGCCTTACCTTTCCTGATGCTCTCCGAGGAAACATAGAAATTCCCAGGCCGCTCTTGACTTTTCTCTGCAAAAACTGTAAGATGAAAAATAATTCTGAGTAAAAGCCAAGGCATGTATCTTTCTTTCTTTTTTTTTTTTTGAGTTGGAGTCTCACTCGGTCGCCCAGACTGGAGTGCAGTGGTCACTCCCGGCCACCACAGCCTCGACCCGCTGGGCTCCAGCGATCCTTCCGCCTCAGCCTTCCAAGTAGCCGGAATTACAGGCATGCGCTACCACGCCCGGCTGATTTTTTGATTTATTGTAGAGATGAGGTCTCGCTGCCCAGGCGGGTCACGAACCCGTGGGCTTAGGCAATCCACCTACCTCAGCCTCCCAAAGGTGCAGGATTACAGGCTGAGCCACCGAGCCCGTCTTATTTTTTATTTTTTGAATTAGAGTCTCACTCTGTCACCCAGGCTGGAATGCAGTGGCACACTCACGGCCACCGCAGCCTCGACCTGCTGCGCTTCGGTGATCCTTCCCTCTCAGCCTTCCAAGGAGCCGGAACTACAGGTGCGTGCTGCCTTGCCCGGCAAATTTTTGATTGATTATAGAGACAAGGTCTTGCCAAGTTGCCTGGGCTGGTCTCGAACCCGTGGGCTCAGGCAATCCACTCACCTCAGCCTCCCAAAGCACGGGATTACAGGCTTGAGCCACCGAGCCCGGCCAGAACAGACTTTTAAAGGCCAAGAGAGGAAACTGGGACATGAGAAATGTTCGTTTAGTGGTGAGACAGCATGGGGGCGTGGCTCCCTGGGCTCGGAACAAAAACCCTGGCTCTGCTGCTTTGAGCTCTATGACCTTGGACAAGTGGTTTGACCTCTGCCTGCCTCTGCTTATTATCTGCAGAATGGGGATGATAACAGTGCCTTTGTCGGGTTGTCATGAGGGTTAAATGAGTTAATACATGGGACGGGCTTAGAACAGTGCCTGGCACATGTAAGCCCTCGGTGTGAACTGTTACAGTCACTACTCAAGACTTCGAGATTGATGCCAATAGTCAGCAATACCTTGGCATGCTAGTTAGCCCAAGTGCTGTCTATGCAATGCCTTATGGTATATTTCACAAAACATTGTTTTAGAGATGGGGTCTCGCTGTGTTTCCCAAAGATAGCTCACCACAGCCTCAAACTCCGGGACTCCAGAGAATCTCCCACCTCAGCCTCCCAAGTAGCTGGGACTACAGCACGTACCACCATGCCCAACTAATTTTCTTTTCTTTTCTGTAGAGACGGGAGTCTCACTATGTTGCCCAGGCTGGTCTCGAACTCCTGGCCTCCTGCAATCTTCCCACCTTGGCTAATGCCTTACAAAGCATTTCCTGGTGTGTTATTTCATATGACCCTCACAGTAGGGCTACGCAGAGTGTTATGTATTATTCTGACATATGTATTAATGTATACATGTATTATTATGCTAGCCATCTTTTGTGTGTGTGTGTGTGTGTGTTGGAGTCTCACTCTGTCACCCAGACTGGAGTGCAGTGGCCGCTCCGGTCACTGCAGCCTCAATCTGCTGGGCTCTGGTGATCCTTCCGCCTCAGCCTTCCAAGTAGCTGGAACTACAGGTATGCTAGCCATCTTATAGACGAGGAAACGAAAGCTAAAAAGGATGAAATCACTTGCCCAATGTCCCCGGCCGTACAGCCGGAAAATGCAAGAGCTCAGAGATGAACCCGGGTGTCCTGACCTCCAAGCCACGGCCCCTTTTGTCATCTCCTGCCTCTCCCTGTCCTTGGCTTCTCCACGTTTTCTAGCAAGTTCATCAGGCCTCTTTAGGAATCACCACTGCCCTGTCCCACTGCCTCCCCACCACTGAGCCATCAGTACCATTCCCCACGCCACTGCCATTGAAAAAGTACCAGTGTATACATTTGCACGCTTCCTAGTTTGGGCTCCCTCAAAAGCAGAGTAAGAGACGAGGATTTGAGAAAAGGTCATCTATGTGGGGGGCGTTGGGAGTGAGACAGGGCAAGCTAGGGATGCCCAGAAAGCCATGTGCACCGTGTGACTCAGAGTTCTCCCACCAGAGGGGCAGGTTGAGAGGGTTCTCCCCCGCCACCTTCTGCCAGTCCCAGTGGGGGTTGGTGCCCACGGGCATTCACTCCCCAGTGCTCCCTCCCTGTCCCACAGGAGGGCGGAGGAGGCTCCAGGCGAGGACGGGCAGGACGGTCAGTGAGCACAGAATGCAAAGGGCGATAGGCCATGGGCGGCCACCAACCGCGCCTGCTGCCCGTGCCAAGGAGAGGACACCCAAGGAGACGGTGAGTCACGAGCGCTGATGGCACCGGTGAGACCTGGTGTCTCACAGTTGTGTTTTCACCGGATTTAGGGCTCCAGGGTGAGCAAAAACAGGCAAAAACAAAAGTGTGTGATATTTGGGACATACAAGGGGGACCCAAAAATACCAGGAATTATCTTTTGGAGGGCAGGCTCCTTGTCATACAGGCTTTCCTCTCTAGGTATATGTTCTAAGGAACCCATCGGCATCCCTGTACAGCTGGCGTTGTCTGAGTACAGGGGTTCGGATTCAGAGGATTTTTTTTTTTTTGGGAGATTCTTTCAACGTGTTTGTCCATTTCATGATGGGTGATTTACGAGCGCACCTGCCCACACCACACTGAGTGTTCAGCAATTTTGTTTCGTTTTTTTGCATCAGAGTCCCACTCTGTTGCCCAGGCTGGAGTGCAGTGGCACGCTCACAGCCACCACAGGCTCGACCTGCTGGGCTCCGGCGATCCTTCCACCTCAGCCTTCCAAATAGCCGGAATTACAGGTGCACGCTACCATGCCCGGCTGATTTTTTGATTTATTGTAGAGGTGAGGTCTCGCCTGCCCAGGCGGGTCTCGAACCCGCAGGCTCAGGCAATCCACTCACCTCAGCCTCCCAAAGGCGCGGGATGACAGGCTGAGCCACCGAGCCCGGCTAATCAGGTTCTTGTGTATGTCTTCCTTTGCAACTGTGCGTGGATGCCTTTGGGAGCAGCGACTCCAATCACTGCCCCTTGTCGAGCTCCAGAATCTGTCCCGGGCTATAACCCTGCCTCCTGGGGCCGAGTGGAGATCATTCGGGAGGGACAGCCTCTGAGAATGGTTGAGAAGGTCGGGGGGTCCACGAAGTCCCTGCTGAGAGGCTCGGAGAACCCCACTTGGCCTCATGCCCACCACACTTGCCTTTAGAGATATACGGCTCATTGTCGGGAAGCTGGTGGCCACCAGCAACACTGGCCTCCGGCCTGGGCACGGGGACGGGAGGCCTGCTGGCCAGGTCCACCGGAAAGGCTTCATCGTCATCCACCGTGTGGTAAACGTCTTCTTCCTGGTCAAGGGAGCGCAGCTCTTTATCCAAACTGGCCATTCCCATGTGGTTGCCTAGAAGCAGAAAAGAAGGTGACCCAAAGCAGAGGTCAAACACCTCGGGTGCCCGCCAGTCAGAGCAGAGCGAGTGACCATACTTGTTTGTTCAGTTCTGCCCTCGGAACAACAGACTTTTCCCAGCACCCTCTCCCGTGTCATCTGCTCAGGACACCGTGCCGAGCAACTGAGAAAACACTGATGTCACCCTCATTTGCCATCCATCAATGCGCAACCAGACACGCGACCAGGCTCACCATCTCAGTTTCACTGCTGGGATTCAGTGATCCATCCCATTAGAACTGGGGGAAGCCCTAGGTAAGACCAACTGTCAAAGCTCAGGGCAGTCACAGCCAACTGTCCAATCAAAGTGGCACTTCTCACCTAGGGCTTAAAACAGGCTGCCCACGACTCCCCACTCAGGGAAACACTGCATTTGAGAGCAGGGGTCAGCAAACATTTTTTAAGGTCCAGTCAGTAAATACTTCCAGGTTCTGCAAGCCATAAACTCTGTCGCAACTACTCAACTCTGCCCCTTTGGCGTGAAAGCAACCATAACCAATACCAAATGAACGGGCATGTTGTGTTCCAGTAAAACTTTATTTACAAAACAGGCAGCTGGCCAGGCTGTGGCGTGTCTGCCATTGCTTGGGATTTTTCCTTCCTCTCCACTGTCAAAACCACCTGTCCCCTCCTGAGTCCCATCCTCTCAGCACACTGCTTTCTGTCACTACTTGGTGGACAGGCCTCATCTAAGTTGTAAATGGCTGGACAGGGTGGAGGCATCACCCATACAATTGAACACCCGCCACCTTTGAAGTCTCCAACAACAACGATACATCTTTATTAACTGCGTGTTACGTGTGTGGCCCACTCAAGACCTAACGCAGTATGACGACTCGTGTAACTCTCACACTCGTCTCAGCATACAACTAAAGAAACTGAGGCCTCAAAGAGTTCAATAACCTGACACAGGCTTTCCAGCTAACAGAAGGGAGGGATTGAGAACACAGCAGCATGTGTGTTCCTAGTCTCTATCCAACAGGGCCCCGACTCAGTAATCCTTGGTTATAATCCCGTCCTTGGCCAAGAAAGAACTGATTTTTCCTTGTGTCCTCAGCCCCAACGTCCAGAACCGTGCTTTGCACATGGTAGGTTCTCGATACATTTTGGTCCTGTAGAAGTAGACCCAGGCATTTTCAAAGAGGTCTTGGTGGAGGTAACTCATTGGCTCAGATGAGCATCTCCAGGGGTGGGAGCTGCTGGCCTGCCTGTAGTGGGCTGTGGGGGTGCTCGGGTAGGTGGGCGGGGGCAGCAGTGTCCTCCGGTCACCTCCCATACCACGCCCACAGCTGCCCGTTCTTTGAGGGAGAACCAGGCCACGGCTTGTGCTCATGCTCCTCCCTCGGCTTGGCCCTGCTCGCAGCCACAACTCACCTTCTAAAAACTTGCGGATCATGGAGTCCTTGGTGGTCTGAGAGAGACGGTCTCCGGGCATCGGGTTTGACGTGCTGGCCTGAAGCATTTCGACATCTAGAAGGAAGAGGAGACTGAGGGTGAGTATGTTGTTCTTTCACACAGCCAAGGATTTTACACAGGCAGATTTGCAAGGTCTGGGGACTTTCTTCAGAGATTCGAGCATTCATCCATCTACCCATCCCCCCTCCATCCATCCACTCAATTCCGACGCCCAGGAAGTGTGCAGCAGGAGCCATGCAAGAGTCACGACCCTCAGGCCCTTTCTTGGACCACAGACCTCAGAAGGTCTGTAATATAATATAAACATTCTATTTAAAACAGCAAAAGCTTGGGAGGCTGAGGCGGGAGGATCACTTGAGGCCAGGAGTTTGAGACCAATGTGGCAACATAGTGAGATCTTGTCTCTACAATTACAAAACAAAATCCAAAAACTTAGCCAGATGGGGTGGCTTGCACCTGCAGTCCCCGTTACTCAGGAGGCTGAGGCGAGAGGTTTGCTTGAGGCAGGAGTTGGAGGCTGTAGTGAACTGTGATCATGCCACTGCACACCAGCCTGGGGGACAGAGGGAGAACTTGTGAAGAAAGAAAGAGAGAGAGAGAGAGAAAGAAAACAGAGAGAGAGAGAGAGAGAGAAAGAGGAGGAAGGAAGACAAGAAGGGAGGGAGGGAAAAGAAATTAAGATCAGTGGTTTCTTGGGAACTTTTAAGATGGAAACGGGACAAGAAAGACAGAAAGATGTTCCACTGTTCACCTTGTATTTTAGTGCTTTGGCCTATTCAAAAATAAACTCAGGGTTCCGGCCATCTTTGCTTACCTTATTACCCCAAACCCACACAAAAGCCAAAACTCCTATGTCCCCCTACTCAGGGGACAATTCCCGACACAGCTGGACACACACAGTGAGTGCCAGGCACCGCGATGTCCTCTTACTTAGAACCCTGCGATTCCAAGGGAGGAGCAGCTGTGTGAACCCCCCTGACCCTGTCACGGCTGGAGTCTCTAAGGCAGACTGTGGAGAGGTGAGGGTGACCGACGGGCCGGGTCCCGAGCATTCCTTGAGGTGCCTTCATGTCTTAAAAATTTTTTCCTGAGTAAGAGCACACACTTCATTCATTCTTTCAAAAATCTAAGACCCGAAAAATCCTACTCGTGTGAGATTTTCAGGGTAATTTGCTTAATTGTGTTTTGGGGAACATTTTCCCCATGAAGTTCGAAAACCAGGGAGGAAGACATATTCTCCAAGTGTGTGCCCCGGGGGAGTGGCACCCTCCTCTCTTTACCAAGACTCTAAATTGCCCTCTTCTCTTCCACCCTGTCCCCAGCCTCCACTCCCAGCCGCCTGACCCTGGCTCCAGCCGACTTTTCTTCTTTTGATTTAACAGCATCATTTATTGGTAAGTCTTTTATCTTAAAAAAAATGTGGGGTACCCAACAATGAAGCACTGAGAAATATACTCCCATGGGGAGACTGGCTTGTGTCGACATCCCTAGAGATCAGGGGAGGGAGGCACTCTGCAGGCCTGCAGAGTGTCAGGTCGGTGATGCCCAGTGCCGAACCCTCTAGAAAACCACACCATCAAAAGTGGATTGGATTAAAAAAATGTGGTGCATATACACAATGGAATATTGCACAGCCATGAAAAAGAACATCATGAATTTCACAGCAACGTGGAGGGAATTAGAGTTTATAATACTGCGTGGTCTCTCACAGAAACAAAGATCTGAGTATCACATGTTCTCACTCATAAGTGGACCTTGAACAACTATCGTAATACTGTGAGAAAAGGATTGACAGCGGTGGGAAACTATGTGGGGGCAGGGAGGGGAAGGGAGGTGGGATTAATGGTAATTGATATCTGTCTGGGGATGGGGAGGCACACCTCATCAACAAGCGTACCTGCACAATGCATATTTGTATACCTAACCCTTAACTGTACCCCACGATTTTAAAATAAAAAATATGTGTTAATTAAAAAAAGAAAAAGAAATTGTCAAGCCAGGGAAAAAATACAGAATCACTAAACTGGCTCAAATAGAGATGTGAATTTGGCGTCTGAATAAGTGGCATTCCAAATCAGTGAGGAGAGATTTATCAATAAACGACATTGGTGTTCAAAAAAAGAAAGAAAGAAAGAAAGAAAACCACACCTGCCTCAGGCCCCAGTATCCCCAAGAACATGCTCCAGGGCATAGCAGCCTCTAATGGTTTTGATCACCGATTACCAAATCTCCCCGGCTGGTAACATCAGGGCACAAACCTCACACACACAGTCTGTCATCCCAGCGGACAAGAGAGGGAAACGCGCCGTACAGTTGAGGCAGGGGCCCTTTTAAAACAAAGAGATAAGGGCCTTCCCAGCATAGAAAAAGAATGTGTTAGAGAGAAAGTGGCATGGCATAGTCAAATGGGCGATAGTAACCCAGTTACACCCCTGAGCCACAAAATACCCAGACAAGAATGCAGGCTGCCAAATAAGGGAGACAAAGGGGTTACAATGTAATATAAGGCCCCGCCCCGCTGCATTCGGGGCTCAGCCTTTGGATGTGAATCCGCCAGGCCAGTGCCGACACAAATAAATGCTGCTTCCTGGCACCAAAAAAAAAAAATGCATCAGTGTCTCATCTCTCTCTGTAAAGAATCCTGCTACACAGTGGCCCAGCTATTTTCACGAACAAAGTTCAGTTTGGGAGAACTGATTTGCATGTCTGAGAGGCAGATGCAAAATTGAAGGAGCTATAGAGAGAATCGGTGAAATAAAACACAGAAGAAGACAGGCAGCAAAAGCAGCCCTGCTGGACCCTGCATGCTAAGTTAATAAGGATGCTGATGTCCACTCCTGGTACTACAGTCCTCTTCCTAATGTGTGCTGGGTTTTTTGTTTGTTTGTTTGCTTGTTTTTTGTGAGTTAAAGAAAGAACTTAACCTGGGCAACATAGCCAGATCTCATCTCTACAAAAAATTAGCCAGATGTGGTGGCACAAGCCTCTAGTCCCAACTACTCAGGAGGCCGAGGTGGAAGGATCACCTGCACCCAGAAGGTCGAGTCTGCAGTGAGCTGTGATTGTGCCACTGCACTCCAGACCAGACAACAGAGTAAGCCCCCAACCCAAAAAACAAAAACAACAACAAAAAAGAAAGAACTAAAAAGAAAATAAAAGCCAGGCGCAGTGAATCACACCAATAATTCAAGCACTTTGGGAGGCCGAAATGAGAGGATTGCCTGAGGTTGTGGGTTCAAGACCAGCGTGGGCAACTTGGTGAGATCTCATCTCTACAATTAAAAAAAAAAAAATTAGCTGGGCATGGTGGCACATGCCTGTAATTCCAGTTATTTGAAAGGCTGAGGTAGAAGCATCACCTGAGCCAAGCAGGGCAAGGCTGCAGTGGCCATGAGCATGCCACGGCACTCCAGCCTGAGCGACAGAGTGAGACTCCAATTCAAAATAATAATAATAATAGTGAGCACCAGTCATAGGACAGATCATCATCATGACCCCTTGATATGATACACTGAGAAGGACAAAGCCTCATTTCTAAGGCATTCTTGCCAAATATGCATACCCTCAGTCCAATCACAGAAAATGTCAAGCAAACCCAAATGGAGGGGTGTTCTACAAAATAACTGATCAGTGTTCTTCAAAAGTGTCAAGCGGCTGGGCTCGGTGGCTCAGCCTGTCAGCACTTTGGGAGGCCGAGGTGAGCGGACTGCCTGAGCCCACGGGTTCAAGACCCGCCTGGGCAACTTGGCAAGCCCTCATCTCTACAATCAATCAAAAATTAGCCAGGCGTGGTAGTGCATGCCTGTAGTTCCAGCTACTTGAAAGGCTGAGGAGGAAGGATCGCTGGAGCCCAGTGGACTGATGCTGGGGTGGCCGTGAGTGTGCCACTGCACTCCAGGCTGGGCGGCAGAGTGAGACTCCAACTCAAAAAAAAAGGGGGGGTCAAGACAAGGAAAGACTGAGGAACTGCTACAGATTGGAGGAGATTTGGGAGAAATGACCAAATGTGTTACCAGGTCCTAGAAAGGATCCCAGAACAGAAAAAGAACAGCAGAGGCAAAGCTAGAGACATTCAGGCAAAGTCTGCAGTTTAGTCAGAAGCTCCACGCCAGTGTCATCTCCTGTCGTAGAGATTTGCACTGTGGTTATCTAAGATGGTTATATTAGGGGAACTGGGTGAAAGCTACGCAGGAACTCTAGTATTCGGGCAACTTCTCTCTAAATCTACAAGTAGTTGAAAATGCAACTTTTTCTGGCCGTGCTCGGTGGCTCAGTCTGTGATCCCAGCACTTTGGAAGGCCGAGGCAAGTGGATTGCCTGAGCCTGCAAGTTCAAGACCTGCCCAGGCAACTTGGCAAGACCTCGTCTCTACGATAAATCAAAAAATTAGCTGAGCGTGGTAGCGCAGGCCTGTAGCCCCGATTCCTTGGAAAGCTGAGGCGGAAGGATCGCCAGAGTCCAGCAGGTCGACACTAGGGTGGCCGTGAGCATGCCACTGTACTCCAGCCTGGGCGACCGTGACTCCAACTCAAAAATAAAATAATAATAATAATAAAACGCAACTTTTGTCGTAAAGGAAGCAAAGAATAAATGAGAAAAGGAGAGGAGGACTGCGACAGCAAAACCACATCACCATGGTTTCCGGGGATGCTGCCACGGTCCTCCCTGCTGTCCACCTCACCCATCAAGATAAGTGCCTTCCCAGGACACTTCTGGATACAATCAGGGTGGCGCTAAACACCACCTGTGAGAACACGTATTGTGTCTTTACAGTCACGCCATGACTGGAGGTTAAGAGAGTGATTTTGGAAGCCACAATCAGCTCTGTGACCTCCGTAGAGCTGCCCTGTCTTGAGTCTCTCTGAGAGTTTCCAGCAGGATGATTTGAAGCTCGAGCTTTAAGATAAAAATGCACAGATTCCAGTTTGGCTTCTTCCACTTGGGGCTGTGTGACTGCATACCCACCAGTCCAGCAACAACCCATCTTTTTTTTTTGAGTTGGAGTTCCCCTCCATCGCCCAGGCCAGAGTGTAGTGGCACATTCACAGCCACCCAGCGTCGACCTGCTGGGCTCCAGCGATCCTCCTGCCTCAGCCTTCCAAGGAGCCAGACCTACAGGCGCACGCTTCCATGCCCAGCTAATATTTTATATATATATATTGTAAAGACGAAGTCTCACCAAGTTGCCCAGGCTGGTCTCGAACCCCTGGACTCAGGCAATCCTCTTGCCTCCACCTCCCAAAGTGCTGCGATGACAGGCTTGAGACACCGCACCTGGCTAAACATTCAGCCTCACAAGATGACCATGGGTCATGCTTGGCACTCATCTGCCTAGAAGGAGGTAGGACAGAAGCTAGCAGAGCCGTGCCAAGAGCTAACTCCATTGCAAAGACGTGAGATCCATAACAGGCAGGGGTAGGAGCTGCCCTGGTAAGAAATCTCAGGTCCCACGGGAGCTGTGTTTCTCCTGCAACTCTGGAGGCACGGCTTCCAGGGTCCCCACGAGAGACACGCCCGAGTCACCGCCCTCAGAACAGCCCAAAGAATGGTGTCCCTTGCAGGTACGTGTGTTCCTGCACGGGTCCTCCCCACTCCAGATGCAATTTACCAATCAGGAGTCTTTTTTTTAAACACAGGCAATGTTGCCTAGGAACATAGTTGACATTTGGCTCTTATCAGGTTACCAGGGTAACAGAGCTCAGAAGTCAACCGAAGGTCAAAATCTTGTGCGGAAACGGAAATGATAGTTTCTATCGTATCTCTTTGCCCATAATTATCTTGGGCCACGTTGATTAAATCCTCTCAGCTTCTCTTTTCTGGTCTGTAAAATGGTGATAAGAGTATGTATCTCAAAGGTTTGTCCTGAGTATTAAGTGAGGAGTTTGTCAAGTGCTCTGTACGGTACCTAGCACATGGGATGTGTGGAATGAATGCCAGCTACTGTTATCACTATTATCATGATCATTTACTATAGCTTTTATTATTCAAGTCTACACCCAGATTAATGTCCTAAGCAGAGAACAATTCAAAAAAAAGAGGATTCAATTTATACTTTATAAAGCAGTTGTTTTATTTGTTTGAACCCAAGTCTTCTGCCTTCAAAGCAGTGGATGCCTAAGAGTTAACTGTAGTATTTGAATTTTTTTTTTTTTTTTTTTTGAGTTGGAGTCTCCTTCTGTTGCCCGGACTGGAGTGCAGTGGCCGCTCCCGGCCATCGCTGCCTCGACCTGCTGGGCTCTGGCGATCCTTCTGCCTCAGCCTTCCAAGTAGCCGGAATTACAGGCATGCGCTACCACACCCGGCTAATTTTTTGATTTTATTGTAGAGATGAGGTCTCACCTGCCCAGGTGGGTCTCGAACCTGCGGGTTCAGGCAATCCACTCACCTCAGCCTCTCAAGGCGCGGGATTACAGGCTGAGCCACCGAGCCCGGCCAATACATTTTATTTTAAATGTATGCCAGGTGCAGTGGCTCAGGCCTATAATCCCAGAACTCTGGGAGGCAGAGGCAAGAGGTTTGCTTGAGCCCAGTAGTTCAAGACCAACCTGGGCGATTTGGTGAGACCCCATCTGTACAACAAATCGAAAAACTAGCCGGGTGTGGTGGCAACCACCTGTAGTCCCAGCCACTTGGAAGGCTGAGAGGCAGAAGGACCGCCTGAGCCCAACAGGTGAGGGCTGCGGTGGCCACTGCACTCCAGCCTGGGCGACAGAAGGAGATTCCAACTCAAAAAAAAAAAATGTACCTAGCTGTTTGGAGTTCATGAATGATATGAACTCTCCAGTTCTGCCTCTGATAACCTGTCTGCACACACACCCCGGGCATGCAATGAGTGACATAAGACTAACCAAAATACTCAGAAGATTCTGTAGGTGAAGAGTGTCCATTTCCAGACAAAGGGTGTTTTGCAGATAAAACCAGAACAACAACCCGCTGCATTCCCGGATGCTCGGGGTGTGTACTTCAGATTCCAAGCACTTAAACTTCACTGCGTGCCAGTTAAAAATAAACTGGCACGTGCTGAAGCAAGTGCAGAGTTCTTTCATTTCAGCAGAGAAAAACAACAGCAACAACAGGGACAGGAGATGAGGGGCCATGGGCTCTTTCTGGAAAAGCCAGTTCTGTATCCAGGGTGTCCGAAAGCACAAGCACGCACTGCTGGAATACAGGAAGCTTGAGCTTGAGGGAGCACCCAGGAGGGAACTCAATTCAGGAATGAAGCGAGAGCCGTGGGAATTCTCAAGACACCCATGGGATACTCCTCCTCGGCCACACATCTAGACCACTCAGCTGCAGTGGAAACCCCCTCCAGATGACACGTTGTTGATTTAATATAAAACCAAGTCGGAGCACTGTATTATAATACAGTGAAATGTCAGACTGGCCTTCTAGAAAGGCTCTCAAACCCTGGAAGTAGGCTAAAAGTATTTTTTTTTTCTCAACAGTTTTCTTTTGTGCCCCCACAAAGGAGTCTTAGAGCAAGGGGCAGTTATGGCCAATCCTGAAACCTAGCTGGATGTGGTGGTTCTCGCCTGTAATCCCAGTACTTTGGGAGGCCGAGGTGAGTGGATTGCTTGAGCCCACGAGTTTGAGACCAGCCTGGGCAACATAGCAAGGCCTCATCTCTACAAAATATAAAAATAAAAAAATCAGCCAGGTATGGTGGCGCACGCCTGTAGTCTCAGCTACTCAGTCACTGAGGTGGAAGGGTCATCTGAGCCCAGGAGGTCAAGGCTGTTGTGAGCCATGACTGTCATGATCATGCCACTACACTCCAGCCTGGGCAACAGAGACCCCGACTCAAAAAAAAAAAAAAAAAAATCCTGAGTTAGATTGTACCCGGGAAGGAGTGGTTTGACCAACCATGTCAATTAGAAAGACAGACAGACACACACACAGACACACACACACACACACACAGTGATGGCTAATTTTTTATGTCAGTTTGACTGGATTAAGGAAGATCTAGAGAGGGTGTTTCTAGGAGAGATTAGCATGTGAGTCTCAGTGGACTAAGCGAGAAAGATCCATCCCACGTGGGCGGGCAGCATCCAGTCAGCTGAGGGCCCTGATAGAACAGAAACAGAGAAAAGGTACACTGGTCTCTCCCTAGGAGCTAAATTCTTCTTCTCCTGCCTTGAACACCAGAACTCCATCCAGGCTGTCTGGCTTTGGACTCCAGGACTTCCCCTGGGTTCTCAGGCTTTCAGCTTCACACTGAAACTTACACCATCATCTTCCCTGATTCCGAGGCCTCCAGACTGTGGGTCTTGGACTTCTGAGTTGATGTGGGAACATGCTAAGACTTGTAGGGCTACGGGGATGGAGTGAACTTATTTTGCACGCGAGGAGGATATGAATTTTGGAGGCCGGGAGTGGACTGCTATGATTTGAATGTGTCCCCCCCAAATTTCATGTGTTGGAAACTTAATCCCTCAGTCCTCATGAATGAATCAAAGTCAGCTCTGCCCTCATGAGTGAATTAAAGTTGCTGCCATAGAAGTGGGCTTGTTACCACGGAGTAGCGTTGTTATAAAAGCTAGTTCTCTCTGGCTCGGCTAGTTCTCTGTAGTCTCACCATGTGAATGCCTCCCATCACGAAATGACGCAACAAGAATGCCCTCACCAGACACCGGCACCATGTGCTTGGACGTCCCAGCCTCCAGAACTTTAAGTTACATGAACTTCTTTTCCTAAAAATGTCCCAGTCTGTGGTAGTCTGTTACAGCAACAAAAATGGACTCTCTCTCTCTCTCTCTCTCTCACATACACACACACACACACACACACACACACACACAAGAAAATAACAATCTGAAATGAGAGGGGGTAATGAGTGATGGCCGGCATGGGCATTGAAAAAGAAATGACTAGCCGGGCTCGGTGGCTCAGCCTGTAATCCCACGCCTTTGGGAGGCTGAGGTGAGTGGATTGCCTGAGCCCGCAGGTTCGAGACCCACCTGGGCAGCGAGACCTCATCTCTACAATAAATCAAAAAATTAGCCAGGCGTGGTAGTGGTGCCTGTAGTTCCAGCTACTTGGAAGGCTGAGGCGGAAGGATCACCGGAGCCCAGCAGGTTGAGACTGCGGTGCCCGGAAGCGGCCACTGCACTCCAGTCTGGGCGACAGAGTGAGACTCCAACTCAAAAAAAAAAAAGAAATGGCTAAGAATGAAATGTGGCCAGGCGTGATGGCTCATGCCTATAATCCCTGCACTTTGGGAGATCGAGGCGGGAGGATTGATCAAGCCCAGGAGTTCAAGCCCAGGAGTTCAAGAGTTCTGGGAAACATAGCAAAACCTCATCTCTACAAACAACGAAAAAATTAGGCAGGCATGGTAGCACACCTGTAGTCCCAGCTACTTGGGAGGCTGAGGCAGAAGGATCGCCTGAGCCCAGAAGGTTGAGGTTGCAGTGAGCCATGAGGATGCCACTGCAACTCCAGCCTGGGCAACAGAGTGAGACCCCCAACTCAAAACAAAACAAAAACCTGAAAAGGTTAGGAGAAGCAACAAGTAAGTTTGTGGCTGTCTAAGGCAGACAGCAAGTGCCTCAATACTGTGCCCCTGCAAACTCAGAGACCCTTTGCTATGCGAGAATTAGTCTATGGGATGTGTTTGGGGTAGCATCTTTTTCCTCCCTGGCAATGTCATGGTTTGTAGTTACATATTTAGCTACGTGGCACTGTTTAATATCCAGCTCTCTCATTAGAAATTAGGCTCTGGAAGGGAAGGATTATGCCAGTTTGCTTCCTGGTTCCTCGTCCCCTGGCACAGGGTGGCTTAGACACCCAAGAGGTCTGCTAAATATTTGTTGAACAAATGAACAAGTGAAGGAACAAACGAAGGAGGGAACAAGCAAACGAATGCCTGACAGAAAAGCATTGAGGCTTTGTGAAGGAACCTGGGCATTTCCCAAGCCAGGAAAAGAGAAGCATAATTTAGTCAGAAAGAACCACGGGAGACATGAAAAGGTGGCCTGTAGTGACCAGAGGAGTCCGTACCACTCTGAGATGTCCCACATACGGGGACAACTCATAGACGCCTCACAGCCACCTATCAGGAGAGTGGGGTTTCTGCACTGGAACGTCAACAAGCTAGTCTAGGGCTACATCTATTTTCTGGGAGACCAAATTCAAGCAATAGTTGAGAACCTACTGTGTACAGCACCGTGCTGGGCACTGTAAATGCGACAAAACTGTAAGACATGCTTCTTGCCGAGGCCAGGTGTAGGTAACCCGAAAAACATGTAAATAACTGGAGTCCAAGCTGGTGTGTTTGCAGAGCCCCGGGGGAAGGGTGACCTGCAAACCGTGTGGGTCCTGGGCGCCAGGCTGCCGCTGGTGGGGATCTTATCTTATTAACTCTAAAACTTTCCACCCGGCAGGCTTTCGCTGAGCACTCGTGTCCCCGACTTCTGGAAGAGCAAAAACCAATCGGAAAGTCACGCCGTGCCTTGTTCGCCTCCCAGATTTTGTCCTTGCCCGTAGGCGGCATGTCTCGCACCTGGCCCCACTGACTCCCGAAGCATCTCTCGGCTGCACCAGCCAGAACTTTCCAAAAGGGACAGCAGGAAGATGCCAGCCTCGACAGCCAGAGGAGGGAGGGCTCCCAAGGGAAAAGGGTACAGACAGGGGAGGCAGCACGTTCCAGAAGCACACCAGGAACTTAGTCATGCTGTGAGCAAGTCGTCCTTCAGCTCGTCTCAGACCTCCGGGGCGGGGCTGCAGGGTCTTTCACGAAAGTGCCCAACTGTGCCCTGAGCTCAGAGGGAACCCGGCTTGCAGAGGGGGCTGTGATCACAGAGCTCAGGTAAAGAGAACACGGACTGCAGGCGGTGATCTGTCACAAAGACGCCGGTTACCAGGGAGGTTGCTAAGGGAAGCCAAGTTAGCCCGGTGTCCGCTCTCCACTGTACACAGGCAGCCACAGAGCTGCGAGGGAGGTGTCAGGGGTTCAAAGACAAGTCAAACGCAGGGGGACATGAAGCAGAACAGCCCCGGGGGTTGATTAGAGACACGCGTGTGAGCTTGCAGTTGCCAGAGGCGAGATGGCATGCCTTCTCCTCTTGTTCCTACTCCTTCTGGAAGAAAAGTGAGCCCCGGAGTTACCGAGGGGAGCTGTGATCGGCCAAGCATCCCCTCAGAAGCAGACTGGACCTGGGCCCCCCGGAACTGGCTCTCGTGGCCTCAGGACCCAGAGCCACAGGGAAGTGACCGGCCCCTGGGAGAAGCTTTCAACACAAAATGAATTGCCTGGGTCAAAGGACCACCCGCACTAAACTGTCCTTCTCTGAGGCAAGACCGGACGCTAAAGTGGGAAAAAGCTTAGGAGGGCGTGAAAACACCCGAGAAAAGTTTGCCTTGGCTTTAGTTTGTATTTGCATAAGCTTGCTGTCAAGGAAGACATTGATCTCTTTTTGAGGGGTTGGGGGAGACAGGGTCTCACTGCCCAGGCAGGAGGGGCAGTGGCTTCCTCAGCCTCAACTTCCTGGACTCAGGTGATCCTTCTGCCTCAGCCTTTCGATTAGCTGGGACTACAGGCGCACGCCACCACGCCTGGCCAATTTTTGTATTTTTTTGCAGAGACGAGGTCTCACTATGTTGCCCAGCCTGCTCTCTTCAACTCTTGGGCTCAAGCGATTCCCTCGCCTTGGCCTCCCAAAGTGCTGGGATGACAGGTGTGAGCCACCGTGCCCGGCCATTTATCTCATACAATAAAGTTGATGGTTTAAACCTGTGGGGTCCTGGTCAAGAAATTCTCAAGACAATTGGGAGCAAAATCGAAGGTCTGATAACAGAGACACAGGGTTACCACCTGGTGGCAGCATATCTAAACGAAAGACTGTGAGGGTGTGAGTGTGTGTGTGTGTGTGTGTGTGTGTGTGTGTGTGTGTGTGTGTGTCCACGCAAGTTCACAGGGATGAGGGACTGGAGCGGAATCATAAAATCTCAGGGTCAGAACCCAACACCCTCCCTCAGCCCCACTTCATTCATACTGGGGGCTTACCCTACGTCCTCCCAACCTAGCGGCTGTCTTGGATTTCCCTTGGAGCAGGGGACCTCATGAGCATCCCTTTCCCAAACTCAAGACAGGAAGATTTGCCCCCACAGGGTGGGGCGCTCTCCAAACAAGCGGAGCAAATGGGTGGAGGAACGGCCCAAGTTCCTGGAGATGCTTACCTTCCGCATCTGGGGTGACCATCATGAATGATGGGCATGAGAAACCCGCAGTGTAGACGCTTAGAAGCAGCTCCTGAGTAAGTTGGCCATCCCAGGGCCGGCAAGTGCAGACCATCGAAGGGCGGGCCAGGGGTGCCCTGGGTATACCCAGGGTGGAGGCGGTACCCAGACTTGCCCCCGGGAATCCGAAGACCCAGATTCCTGACCCAATTATCTGTTGATGTAAGTCACTAAATCTCGGAGCCTCGTTTTCGCCCCCGTGAGGCGGAGGTAATTCTGTCCACAAACCCAAGAATGGGCCAACGAGAGAACAGAGATCAAAGCAGGCGGTCGCCTTCCAAGGACAGAAGGCTGAGTTACAGCCGTGCCAGGCAGTGCTACAAACACGCATCTCAGATGTACCAGCGTGTCCTCTGTCCTGCTTCTTCGGGAACTAAGTGGCCTTCACCCCTAGACAGCCACTGCCGGTGACCTGAGTGGCTCCTCCCTGCTGCTGCTTCTGAGCCAGGAGGTCAGGGGTCATTCTCAAGGTTAAACCCGACAGCCGCAGAGACAGAAACGCAAACCAAACCATGTCTAGAGTCAGACAATTCAGTGTATATGGTCTGGGCAAATGAAAAATGTGGGGAGCTTTCCTTTCCCTGTCCGAAAGGTGTCCCTCCTGGGCGCCTTGATCTATCTCTCCCACCCAGCACCCTCCCCTAGCCCAGGTGACATGACTTTGCCAGTTGGTTACCAACAGGGCACAGTGTCACCTTAGGCAGCGCTGGTGAACCTCCCCGACCTTGTTATGGGAGCCCTAGAGACCAGGAGTCTCAGGACAGATGCCTTTAGCATTTGCCTCAGGTGTCCAGTGCTGTGGGAAGGGACTGTCACATGCTGGAGCATCTGGGCTTTCCATGAACATGACACTGCCAGCAAAGTAGGGGACTTTTTTTTGAGTCGGGGTCTCACTCTGTCGCCCATGCTGGAGTGCACTGGCACAATCATGGCTCACCGCAGCCTCAACCTGCTGGGTCCAGGCGATCCTTCCAAGCAGCTGGAACTATAGGTGTGTACCACCATGCTCAGCTAATTTTTTACTTATGGTAGAGACAAGGTCTCGCCATGTTGTCAAGGCTGGTCTCAAACTCCTGGGCTCAATCTTCTTACCTTGGCCTCCCAAGGCAATGGGATTACAGGCAAGAACCACCACGCACAGCCTCCTTTTTTTTTTTTTTGAGTTGGAG
The DNA here is from genome assembly GCF_000164805.1 of Carlito syrichta. NCBI lineage: Eukaryota > Metazoa > Chordata > Mammalia > Primates > Tarsiidae > Carlito > Carlito syrichta. Next base: position 174,103 of record NW_007245655.1, on the reverse strand, counting down.
TCTCACTCCATCGCCCAGGCTGGATGGAGTACAGTGGCATACTCATGGCCACCCCAGCATCCACCTGCTGGGCTCTGATGATCCTTCCATCTCTGTCTTCCAAGGAGCCAGAACTACAGGTGTGTGCTACCATGCCTGGTTAATTTTTTTTTTTTTTTTTGTAGAGATGAGGGCTTGCCAAGTTGCTGGGGCTGGTCTCAAACCCGCAGGCTCAGGCAATCCACTCGCCTCGGCCTCCCAAAGTGCTGCAATTACAGACTGAGCCACTGAGCCCAGCCATTTTTAAAAATTAGAGTCAGGGTCTCGCTCTGTTGCCGCGGCGGGAGTACAGTGACACAATCATAACTCACTGCAGCTTGAACTCCTGAGTTCCAGCGATCCTTCTGCCTCAGCCTCCTGAGTAGCTGGAACGACAGGTACGTGCTGCCATACCAGGCTAAAAACGTAGGGATTCTTTAATTATCCAAAAGTTCCACAACAAAGACACAGGGCAGACATGATGAGGCCCTGTCCTTGGATTCCCAAGTAGGTGCTGGCGGGTCCAAGTGCTCTCTTGTGAGTCTGTCCCATGGCAGGAAGGATCGGGTGTTATCACCCTCTGCCCCTCCCCTCCAGCATCTTCAGCACCCAGGAGAGACAAGTAGCTGAGACCCAGCAGATACTCCAGAAACGCTTGCTGGTTGTGGGAATGGATGGGTGCCGTGCAGGGCTGGGGGTGCCAGAGGCTGTGTGTTCCCCAATGTCTGCAGCCGAGGAAGGGAAGCACAGCTCTGGAGGTCGGCTCTTTTCTTCTAAAAGCAACAAGGGGCCGGGCGTGGTGACTCAGGCCTGTCATCCCAGCACTCTGGGAGGCCGAGGTGAGAGGATTGCCTGAGCCCGCAGGTTCGAGACCAGCCTGGGCAACATGGCGAGACCTCGTCTCTACAATAAATCAAAAAATAACCGAGCGTGGTAGCACGCGTCTGTAGTTCCGGCTACTTGGAAGGCTGAGGGGGAAGGATTGCCGGATCCCAGCAGGTCGACGCTGGGTGGCCGTGAGCATGCCGCTGCACTCCAGCCTGCATGATGGATTGAGACTCTGACTTAAAAATAAAAAAAAAGAAAGAAAGAAAAGAAACCAGGACTGGAAGTTTCTCCCTTTCTTTCCTTCTCTAATAAACTTGGTTTTAAAACTTAAAGAAAAGAAAAAGAAAAAAGAGACCAGGACTAAAGTTGGTGGTGTGGGGTGAGATGCCTGTCCGGCATGGGATAAAGACAGTGGTCTTGAAGGCAGGACTCAAATCTGGGCTCTACTATGCATTGGCTGTGACACTGTGGAAAAGGTGTTTAACTGCCCTGTGCCTCAGTCTCCCCACTTTTAAAGTACAGATAATAAAACCATCCTCACAGTGTTGCTTTAAGAATTAAGTTAAACAGGCTGGGTGCACTGGCTCATGCCTGTCATCCCCGCACTTGGGGAGGTCAAGGCAGGTGGATCGCTTGAGCCTGGGCAACATAGCAAAACCTCATTTCTACAAAAAACTTTTTAAAAAAAATACACCGGCCGTGGTGACACACACCTGCAGTCCCAGCTTCTCGGGAGGCTGAGATAGAAGGACCATCTGAGCCAAGAGGTCAAGGTTGAATTAACCCATGATCATGTCGCTGCAGTCCAGGCTGGGTGACAGAGTGAGACCCCAACTCAAGAAAAAATAAAATAAAACGCAGTGAAATAACGAACAGGGCTGATGGGGCAATTGCCTTCCCTCTTCACATCCATGGGAGGCCTGGCTCATTCGGGAAGAGCTTCCACCAACGCCGCCAGTCCGCCCAGCGAGGTGCTGGAGGGAGCCTCTACCGTGCATTCCTCCCCCCTCCCCCACCCCAGAAGCAACCGATCTAACTGGCGAATGCCTGGCAACTGCAGGACCACACCCTGCAGGTACTGGGGTCAGTGTCCCAGGCCTCCTGCCCGCCTGTGGCCCTCCTCCAAGACCTGCTTTTCCATGAGTTCATGGGTGGGGAAGTCAGACCCACCTCCCTGCGGTCCCGGGGTCCTGCCATCTTCTTTTCGGGCCAAAAGGTGACAATACTCACTCCAGCCCATTCCAGAAAGGCCTCCGCCATCCACACAGCTGATATGTTGGTGGACATTTGTTTTCTTCCTTCCTTCCTTTTGAGACAGAGTCTCTCTCTGTCGCCCAGGCTGCAGTAAGGTGGCACCATCATAGCTCACTGCAGCCTCGAATTCCTGGACTCAAGCGATCCTCCTACCTCGGCCTCCCAAAGTGCTAGGATTACGGGCATGAGCCACCACACCCAGCCCATCTTTTTTAAATCGATTAATTAAACCCGGAGAGAAGGAGAGCTATGTCTCTGGAAGAATTTCAGCATGCTCAGATGAGATAGCAAGCGAAGGTGACCCGTTAACACGCCTCTTAGAGGCCGGTGAGCCCTGGATGGGTCTAATGCTTGGACACCAGCTATTCTCAAGGCGGCGACCCTGCCCCCTCGGGGATGCTTTGGGAGCTCACAAGGGTGTTTTGGGTTGTCACCCAGCTGGAGGGACACCAGCAGGAGTAGCTGGCACTTAGCAGGGGAAGGTAGGATGCAGAAGGACAGTCCTGCGCACTGAAGTATCCCATGTCCTTCGCGACACTCAATATCCCATGAGACACATGTAGGCTCTTAAAACTTGCTTATATAGCTTGGTCCAGTGGCTCAGCCTGTAATCCCGCACTTTGGGAGGCCAAGGTGAGTGGATTGCCTGAGCCCGCGGGTTCGAGACCTGCCTGGGCAACTTGGCAAGACCTCATCTCTACAATAAATCAAAAACTAGCCGGGTGTGGTAGCGCGCGCCTGTAGTTCCAGCTACTTGGAAGGCTGAGGCAGAAGGATCGCCAGAGCCCAGCGGGTCGAGGCTGCGGTGGCCAGGAGCGGCCACTGCACTCCAGTCTGGGCGACAGAGTGAGACTCCAACTCAAAAAAAAAAAAACCAAAAAACTTGCTTATGACACACGTTTATGCATATGTGTATATTTGCACATCTCTGTGGTACATTACATGTATGCGTGTATTTTTTAATTTAATGCCAGCAGATACAAGAAAAAATATGGAAGAATATAGCTGCCAAATTATGACTAATGCCACATTGATTGGGAGTCACATGGACTTTTATCAACTTGGTTATTAATTCCTGTTTTAAGTTTTTATACACGTTTATTATTTTTGCAGTTGGAAAAAACCAAGAAAGCCAAAAATGGCAAAATGTGTAAAACAATTTACAACAAAAATCATGTCCTGGGGTATATTTTGAAAACAAGTTTACTATATATTAATCCAATAAAATTAGGTTACCTCTCCCCCCCAAGAAAATTTTTCTGCTTATGATTTTCTGAGTCTAAGCTTAAACTACTTCATATATAAACACGTCTTGTTGTAGGAACTGAATTTTTCAGGAATTCAGTTACTATGAAAATGGAGATGGGCCCGGCGTGGTGGCTCAAGCCTGTAATCCCAGCACTTTGGGAGATTGACATGAAGGGACTGCCTGAGCCCACAGGATAGAGAACAGCCTGGGCAACTTGGCGAGACCTCGTCTCTACAATCAATCAAAAAATTAGCCAGGCGCGGTAGTGCACACCTGTAGTTCCAGCTACTTGGAAGGCTGAGGCAGAAGGATCGCCGGAGCCCGGCAGGTCACTGCTGGGGTGGCCAGGAGCGTGCCACTGCACTCCAGCCTGGGCGACGGAGTGAGACTCCTACTCAAAAAAAGGAAAAAGAAAATGGAGTTGAAACTGTGAAGAGCTGTTCACCATTTAGGAAGATCCAGGCACCGGTGCTAACATTGCTCAGCAGATAGGAGTCAACGAGACTATAGATGAATGTTGGTCAACGTTCAGGGTCACGGTGATTCTGAGCGTAAGTGTCTGCGTCCGTCTTTTTTATCATGTCTCGTGGGCAGGCAGTCTGGGCATGCCCTCTCCTTGTGTTTCTTTTATATTTCAGTATATATATATATCAGTATATATATATATATATATATCAAATATATATCAGTATATTTGATTTCTGAGACGTTTATGCATAGCTAGGTAACACTGTATATCAATCTCATATCAGGGTAAGAATGGGGTGTTTCAAAATATTTCTTTTTTTTTTTTTCTGAGTTGGAGTCTCACTCCATCGCCCAGGCTGGAGTGCAGTGGCACGCCTGTGGCCACCCCAGTGTCAACTGGCTGGGCTCCGGCGATCCTTCCACCTCAGCTTTCCAAGTAGCCGGAATTACAGGCGCTCGCTACCATGCCTGGCTAATTTTTGATTTATTGTAGAGATGAGGTCTCCCCAAGTTGGCCAGGCTGGTTTCGAACCCATGGGCTCAGGCAATCCGCTTGTCTCAGTCTCCAAGGCGCTGGGATTACAGGTTGAGCCACCAAGCCTGGCCTGAAAATATTTCTTATAAAAAGACCCCATTGGAGGCTGGGTGCGGTGGCTCACGCCTGTAATCCCAGCACTTTGGGAGGCTGAGGCAGGAGGATTGCTTGAGCCCAGGAGTTGGAGCTTGGGCAACATAGGAAAACCTCGCCTCTCCAAAAATTTTTTAAAATAATTAGCCAGGCATGGTGGTGCATGCCTGTAGTCACAGCTATTTGGGAGGCTGGGCGGAAGGACCGAGGCCTTGGTGAGCGGTGAGTGGTGATCATGCCACTGCACTCCAGCCTGAGCAACAGAGTGAGACTCTGACTTGAAAAAAAAAAAAAAAGGCGGGGGTGCCACTGGGCCTGGCAAGGCTGAGAGCCACTGACTTGGCTTCTGGGACACAAGTGACGCCTTCTCTGGGGTTACTTTCCCCCTGCCCACCACAGAACGTGACCCCAGGGCTAGCTTTGCTGAAACAGGATCTCTGTCACTCGGGCCGGCCGAGGGTCAGCAGGGACTTCCCCACCAGCCAGAGGGAGGAAGAGCTGTTTCTCGGCAGGAAAGTGGAAGCAGAAACGGGCCGGGCTACTCACAGAGGTCTTCAGTGGTTGCAGGGGCGAAGGCTGCCATGGACTCGTACAGGTCCTCGTCGCAGCCGGGGTGCAGGGAGCACTTCATGAGCAGGTCGGTGGAGAGGTGAGCCATGGACTCGTACACGGAGTCCTCCTCCTCCTCCTCCCCTCGCATCAGCTCTTCCTTAATGTGACTCTTGAGCAGGTCCACGGTTTCCTGAGAGAAACGACACCATGGGCACTGAAGGGCCTGGTTTTCTGGGTGGAGCTCAGCCCCCAGGGGCTTGCGGCGGGGAAAGAAAGCTTCCCATGTGCCCACTGCAAGTGTTTGCATGCCTCTGTGTTTTCCCAACCGAATGGATGCTCTTGGAGGCCAGGCCTCACACGGTTCACTGTTTCTCAGTTTTTAAAGAAATGTCTTTATTTCTTTTTATAGAGATCTCACTATGTTGCCCAGGTTGGGTACTCACTGTGTTGCTCGAATTTCTCCTGGCTCAACCAATCCTCCCGCTTTGGCCTCCCAAAGTGCTGGGATTACAAGAGTGAGCCACCGTGCCTGGCTCACTTTTTGTTTCTTTGGGTTTTTGTTATTGTTTTTGTTTGAGTGGGAGTCTCACTCTGTTCCCCAGGCTGGAGTGCAGTGCCATGTTCACAAGCACTGCAGCCTCGACCTGCTGGACTCAGGTGATCCTTCCACCTCAGCCTTCCAAGTAACTAGAACTATAGGCGCACACCACCATGCCTGGCTAATTTTTTGATTTACTGTACAGACGAGGTCTTGCCAAGTTGCCCGGGCTGGTCTCGAATCTGTGGACTCAGGCAATCCTCTCACCTCCGTCTCCCAAAGTGCTGGGATTACAGCCGTGAGCCACCACGCCTGACTATGTTTTTTGAGAGAGAGTTTCACTCTGTCACCCAGGCTGGAATATGCTCACCATTGCCTTAACTTCCTGAGCTCAAGTGATCCTCCTGCCTTAGCCTTCCAAGTAGCTCAGACGACAGGCGTGTGCCACTACGCTTGGCTAATTTTTCTATTTTGGGAAGAAACGAGGGCTTACTCTGTGGCCCAGGTTAGGCTCCAATTCCTGGGCTCAAGCAATCCTCCCAGAGAGTTAGGATTACAGGTGTGAGCCACCACGCCTGGCCTGTTTCTTTGTTTTAATCTTTGTATCTTCTCCTAACACTAAGCACAGAGCCATGCATTCAAAAGATACTTGTTAAACGTCTAGTGACCAGAGGATACAAATTGAAGGTTACTTTCCCATGAGCACCTGTCATGAGTCAGGTGTTTGCTAGGTATTTGCCTAGACCCTATCTTGTGCATTCTTTGCACTGCTGTTGAGAAAAGTATCATATTCCCCAGTTTACAGATGAGCACAAAGCTCAGAAAATTCTAGTGCCGTGCTCAAGGGCTTGCAACCCTGACTTGGTCTTTCTGCTACACCCTCGTGGTTCCTCAAAAGGACACAAAGGACACAAGGGGGCGTGACCCTTACTGACTAGCCTCATGGAGACATAAGTGGGCTGGACAGGGCTACGTCTAAGGTGTTTCTGCGCCGTGCGCAGTCAGGGTCCCCCAGAAACTCCAGACCTAGTCCCCATCCGTTCCGCAGGTTTCTCCCAAGTGCCTGGCAGCTTCCAGGGTGTCCTCTGTCCCACGTGCCCAGGAGGAGAGATGGTCTTGGATGAAGCACCCTGATGTCAGGAAGGTGGCCCCTACCATGTCACCTCCGGGTGCCTGTGAAGCCAGGGAGCTGCCTTCTCTGAAACGTCCGCTCAGCTTTTCCTGGTAAGAAACTTTGGTGTTGCACAATCCCTGTTTCAGCATCAACCTGCGAAAGCCCTGGCTTTCGTCATCATCCCGAGAGAGCTAACCTTTCAGTGACACTCTTAAGTTCCCTGAGTAGACCCAAGAGGACCAGGTGACAGCGGTGAAGCGTGGGACACCCCAGGTCCAGGCTTTGGTTTTGATATGTGGAACAGGAGCTTTTCTTAGAGGCCATGGGTAACACGTAGGGCCAGACTTTGGGAGACAAAGCTGAAGGCGCACTGGTGGAAAGTGCCATGGCCAGGGAGCAGAGATGGCGTGAGCTGGGCACAAGCTGGAAGTGCCTTGAAGCATCCCTGCTGGATGCAGCAGGTAAAAGCCAGGACTTTAGCATCAGACCCTGCCTCTGCCCTTACTCCTAGCCACAAGGGCTTTGCCTTTCCAGGGTAAAGGGAGGCTCACAGGACCATCAGCTTAAAAGGACTGTGATAAGGATTAAATGGGATAATGCACGTTCACATCAAATAAATTCAGTAAATATTAGCTTCTACGGTGAACATAGTACATTCTGAACAAAAGATATTGGCACGAAAGGGAAACGCAACGTGTTGCACATGTATGACTTCCATGAAAAGCCAAGGACTCCAAGACTTCGAGCACCTTTTAGCCTCATCTGTGTCGGCAGAGCTCAACACAAGGCCTCCTGCAGTCCTGTTCACAGCACCTATGCAGGCCACACCCTGGGAGGTCCCCTCTGTGTGCCTCAGTGAGTCACTGCCTCGTGGTCTCCGGTTGAGCAGAGGGTTGCGTTAGGGGGTATCGGGCTCCCCCCTGCCTGGAAGTCAAGAGAGAGACTGGGCCGTGTGTATTGCTCCTTTTGGGACCACGGTCCCACAGGGGAGGCCGAGCTATCCCCAGGTGCCCTCTGGGAGTCTGTGGAGGAAGAGGAAGGCCCAGGAGTGGAGGAAGGAAGAACAGCTGCCTCCTGATGTCTGAGGCAGTCCTGGGCATGGGTGCGACGGGACTCAGAGAAGGACCCAGAAGTCAGTGGTCAAGGAGGGCCCAAAACCAGATAAGCAGATTAACTGGGCGTGTCTGACTGTCTTAAGGTGGGATCCAGGTGAGCACCCACCTTCTTGGGTGCAGACCTCCACTGTGGCCTCTGCTGAGGGATGGGCGGGGTGGCCGGAGCATCCCAAGGTGCCCGGGACCATGCGGGTGGGGTGGGGGAGGGTCCAGCACCCACTTCAGCAGATTCACCCTGTCAGGGTCTCTGTGAAATTCTGAGGCTGGACTTCAGCACTTCAGTTTTTGTTTCGTTTTGAGTTGGAGTCTCACTCTGTCCCCCAGGCTGGAGTGCAGTGGCACGCTCGTGGCCATCGCAGCCTCAACCTGCTGGGTTCAGGCGATCCTTCCACCTCAGTCTTCCAAGGAGCCGGAACTAGCGACTACCAACAAGTATGCAACACCATGCCTGCCTCCTTTTTTTAAAAATTTATTGTAGAGACGAGGCCTCACCAAGTTGCCCAGACCGGTCTTGAACCCGTGGGTTCAGGCAATCCTCTCACCTCAGCCTCCCAAAGTGCTGGGATTATAGGCGTGAGCCACCGCACCTGGCCTTATTATGTCCTTTTATCCTCAAACAATTCTACGTGCAGAACCATCCTGATCTTCCTTCGTGTACTAGGAAACCTGAGAGCAGATGCATGACCGGCCCAATGTCACACAGCTAACGAGGGTGGGACCCAGGCCATGTGACTCCGGGCCCACGTACACTGCCACAAGAGGTCCCCTCGGACCCGCCCAGACGAGCCCCGCCACGTCCTTGCCACAGACTCCCAGAGCCCGTTTCCCGACCCCTGGGAAAGGTCCCCCGCATGGCCTTACCACATACTCGTCGATGAACTGACGGAGGTCCCTGAAGCCGTGCTTCTCGGCCATGGTGTTGGGGTAGTGGCCGTGCTTGTTGGCCACGCTGTAGGCCTGGAGGGCTCCCGGGCAGGTGAGCAGCAGGGCCGTGAGGTTCTTCAGGCCATACTTGGCAGCAAAATGCAGCAGGGTGGGCAGCTCCTCGTCCCTCTGGTCTGAAAAGTAATTGACAGATAGGCATGAAGGCACAGGACGCCCTTGTCCACGGAAATAAGCCACCAAGCTGAGGGCAGCATCTATGGACACTCAGTCATGGCTTCCGGGTTGACTGACGGAACATCTGACAGCTTCCTTCGGGCCAACACTGAAGGCCATGTCCTCCCACGGCAGAGGAAAGGGTATTTTCATTAATTAGCAAATCCAACTGTGAAGACCCTACTTTCTCTCTCCAAAACATTTGGGAAATCCTGAGAAAAAGTACTTATTCAAAATGTGCTGAGTTTTCCCAGGTTCAACTTGCAGCCACAAAGTACAACAGGAATTGTACCTTGAGCTTCTCTGCCAAGTCCAGGGAGCTTGAAAAACGATTGTTTGGTGCTGATTCAAAGAAAGAAGTTCAGCAGGGCATGGTGGCTCACGCCTGGAATCCCACGCTTTGAGAGGCTGGGTGGGAGGATTGCTTGAGTCCAGGAGTTCGAGAACAGCCTGGGCAACACAGCGAGACCTCCTCTCTACCAAAAAAATACAAAAATTAGCCGGGTATGGTGGCGTGCGTTTGACGTTCCAGCTGCTTGGGAAGCTGAGGCGGAAGGATCGCCTGAGCCCAGGAGGTTGAGTCTGCGGTGAGCCATGATTGTGCCGCTGCCCTCCAGCCTGGGCAACAGAGGGAGACAGGAAGGAAGGAAGGAAGGAGGAAGGGAGGAAGGAAAAAAGTTCACCTTCTTGAAGCTTATTCTCAATTTTATAATAAGTACGGCAAGAAATTCTGGGTATATGACTTAGCTTTTCTGCAACCTTTAGCTTTGAGTTAGAAAACCCTTCCAGACTATTCTAGAGGAAGTCTTTCAGAAGACCTTCTAGAGGAAGTACTACCTCAGCCCCTGCAGGGAAGTGAAGTCAGCCAGGCGAATGGCAACCACAGCAGCGAGGAGGAAACTCTTCCCATGAGTCTCAGCGGCAAGACACAGGAGAAGGGAGTTGACACCTTCCGCAGAGCAGAGCCCAGAAGCCAAGAGGGAAGTTGGAGCGAGATGGGGGCTTGAGAACAGGCTGGGGCGTTTGGCCTTTATCGAGAAGGCCAGGGGGAACCACATGTGTGCTGAGAAAGGGGTGAAGGATTCAGATCTGCAATGCAGAAGCGTCTCTGGCTGCCCGGCAAAGAATGACAGCTTCTCGAAGGACGGGCGGCAGGGCGGGCCCCAGGGGAAGGTCCATGCACGTGTCGCTGGTTCCGAGCTTCGGCTGCGGACTTACTTGTCATCATGTCTTCCTCTTCCAGCTGGTTGATGCCAAAGAGGTGAAGTCCGCTCGCGGGGATGTTATTCTTCAAGGACTCGGTGAGCAGCTTGTCAAGGGTCTCTGTGTTGTAGGGCACGATCTTAAAGGCCTGAAGACAAATGCGAAGACAGTCAAATTTTTTTTATTTTTTTGAGCTGGGGTCTCCCTCTGCTGCCCAGGCTGGAGTGCAGTGGCACGGACACGGCTCACCACTCACTACAGCACTGACGTCCTAGGCTCAGGGGATCCTTCTGCCTAGCCTCCTAAGTAGCTGGGACTATAGGTATGTGCCACCACATCCAGCTAATTTTTTTTTTTTTTGGTAGAGACATGTCTATGTTGCCCAGGTTGATATCGAACTCCTTGGCTCAAGAAGTCCCCTTGCTGGCCAGGTGTGATGGCTTACACCTATAATCCCAGCACTTTGGGAGGCCGAGGTGAGAGGATTGCCTGAACTCACGGGTTTGAGACTAGCCTGGGCAACTTGGTGAGACCTCATCTCTACAAGAAGTCAAAAAAATTAGCCGGGCGCGGCAGCACATGCCTGTAGTTCTAGCTACTTGGAAGGCTGAGGCTGAAGGATCCCCAAAGCCCAGCAGGTCGAGGCTGTAGTGGCCCTGAGCGTGCCACTGCGCTCCAGCCTGGGCAATAGGGTGAGAATTCCAACTCAAAAGAAACCCCCTTGCCTCAGCTTCCCAAAATGCTGTGATTACAGGCGTGAGCCACCGCACCCGGCCAGTGGTCAGATTTTAAACCCAGCTCTCCCCACCCAGCAGATTCCAGGCTGCTAAACCAAGAGCAGAAGTGGCACACCCAGAAAGCTCAGCCCTCCTTCCCACCTCCCCCCTCACCTGGCACATGAATTCCACAGGATTCGCGGCGTTTGACAGTAAATTCCCAATTTCTTCCATGTCAGTATAATAGCTGATGATGGATTCACACACCACCAAGTCCCCGGAATATATCTTCAGAGAAACATTCCCAGACGAAAGGTCTGAACAGAAGAAAAGATACTGTAAACGTGTCCAGGAAAAACCAGGGTCCCAGGGAAAGCAGTTGTGGATATGGATTCTCCATCGGAATGGCAGGGAGACCAACTGGGGCTGGAAGGGAGACCTTGGAGTTTGGGGTGGGGGGATCTGAACCAGAGCATTCATCCTCGCTGGATTTGCACTTGAATTTCCAAGGGGTTCTCATCTCTCTTTTTTTTTTTTGAGTTAGAGTCTCACTCGGTCGCCCAGACTGGAGTGCAGTGGCCGC